>NC_058131.1:628729425-628752618 GCF_016433145.1 Gracilinanus agilis
GGGGGGGGTGAAGGGGATAGGAAGAGCATGAATCAGGTAACCATGTTAAAAATGTATATTAATAAATGTTAAAAAAATAAAATAAAATAAAAATTTTAAATGAAAGATAAGATAAAATGAAAGCCCCATATAAATTAAAAAAAAATTCTTAAAATCTGGTATACTATTGTGCTATAAGGAATGATGAACAGAATGATTTCTATAAGAGCTGGATGTGGAGTGAAATGAGCAGAACTAGGAGAACATTGTACATAGAGACTGAAACATTGTGGGACAATCAAATGTCACTGACTTTGCTACTAAAAACAATACAATGATCCAGGACAATCCTGAGGGACTTATGAGAAACAACTCTATCCACATCCAGAGAAAGAACTGTGGGAGAAGAAATGCAAAAGAAAACATGTGATTTATCACTTTTTTATATGGGTATATGATTTGGGTTTGGGTTTTAAAGGATTACTCTGTTACAAAAATGAATAATATGGAAATACATTTTGAGTGATAATAAAAAAAATTCTTAAAACCAAAAAAAAAAAAAAAGGGCTGACTGTGGCTGGATGGGGAGAAAATTTTGAAAAATAGGCAGAGAGGGTGGAACTGATAATTTTATGAAGGATTCTTATACTGCTTCTTTATGGCATGAAGTATGGATTTGATTTCACTTTCATCTAATCCATATGAGCTAAACAAAGGCATGATAATTTGGTAGAAATTTATTCAAACCATTCATTGGGCATACTAGAGATTATAAAGAGCAAATAGGGAATTTTAGAAACTAATGATTTAATATAATTTCCCTACGATTGTCAATAGATAAATATAAGCATTCAGACATCAAAGTTTACTAAGGGTAGAAATTATGGTGTAGTTTGATGTATCTGTTGACTTGGTACATGTAACACTAGGTGTCATTACTGAGCAAGAGAGTTCTACTGCTCTAAGGGAGTCAGACACCTGAGTAGAGTTGTAAAACATATGAATGGTTCATCATTATGCCCTAATTTAGAGAGGGAGAAACTCTGCCAATGAGCTAGAGTTGGAATCCCAGGGTTATGCCAGGAAAAGTAATTTGTACAATCAACAGACTTTAGAAGCATCTTCCTTTCTTGCCTCCCCACACACACACACACCTGCCCCTGCCCCTGCCCCTGCCATCTGAGTACTGGCCTCTTCTATATTCAAAGTAAATTCTCTCCTTTGTTATGAGTTATATCCTTTTAGGCACAGAGGATAAATTGCTGAATATGGAGTTAGGAAGACTTTTTTTGTGTGCTCAGATCTGGCCTCAGACACTAACTAGCTTTGTGACCCTGGGCAAATCATTTAATCCTATTTGCCTCGGTTTCCTCATCTGTAAAATGAGCTAGAGAAGGAAATGACAAAGCACTCCAGTATCTTGGCCAGAAAAATCCCAAATAGGGTCACAAAGAACCAGATATAGCTGAAAATGATCGAAGAACAATGACTCCAGTACCAAACCAAGCATCAAGTGATGAGTAAAAAAAATACAAATCCTTGTGGTCAATATGGGTCCAGGCCATTCTTTCTTCTTTCTGGAGAGGGTTTCATGCATTAAATGAATATTAATTGTTCTGCACCACTAATTATCATGCCTGTACTTCAGAATACATTGTGATAACTTGTTCCTTTTTCTTGAAACTTGAGTGTGCCTCAGAAAGTAACTGCAGTGTTTTAATCATTGGAAAGATTTTTGAAGACATAAAATACTGTTCATTGTGGATGCATCCTTAAAAATATTTAAAATGGAAGCAAATTTCTGTTCTTTCAATTTGGCACATCTAGTTATGGTTTCTACCCATTGATTATTTCTGATTTATCCTGTAAATATTTTCTTTATACATAGTTGCTTGCATGTTGTCTCCTCCATTAAACTATGAGGTCTCTGAGAGCAAGGACTGTCTTTTGTCTTTCTTTGCATCTCTAGCACTTAGCACAGTGCCTGGTACCCAGTAGGTTCTTAATAAGGGTATATTGTTTGACTGGTGGAACTGAGAATGTTTAACTTGGAAAAGACACAGAGGGACATGATATTTGCCTTCAAGTATCTGAGTGGAAAAAGAATTAGACTAGTTCTGCATGGCCCCAGAAAAAATACTAGAATCATTAGGTAGAAATTGTATAGAACCTAATGTAGAGGAAAAGTACTATAGAATGAGGATCAGCCAAGAACAGAATGGGCTGCTTGAAAGATCACAGGCTAATTCTCATTGGAAATTTCCAAATGGAGGCTGAATGACCACTTGTCAAGTATGTTATAAAAGAAATTCACTTTCAGGTATAATTTGGGCAAGATGGCATTAAGGTTCCATTCAACTCAGAAATGCTAGGATTTTCAGTTTTCCAGAAGGCATTTATGAACTAAGAAGCACCATCAGATGGTCTACAAAAGGGAAATGTTATTTAATTGCCTGACTTTGGGAATTCTCATTTAGCACAATTATTCCAATGTGCTATTTTGTTGATAGTTTCTGTTTACTCTCAGGGTTTTGAGAGAATTTGGATGAATAACACACACATATATACACACATAGCAGGTACTGTACAATTAGGAATATGTCTTGCTTAGATTGAAAGCACATTCTTTCAACAACACATTTATTGAAAGTTCCATTTTTCCTCCCATCTCAAAACATTCTTTGCCTTCCCACAGTTAAACTTAATGGAAAACTCTGTCCACTATTATTAGCCTTGTTTTGTGTATTTGTGGAGATTAAAATGTAAAATACACATCTCGTGGTCCATGTTCATGAAGTATTTTCCTTGGAATGGTGTACAAATGATAAGATACAGGTATAAAAGAGGGCATTTGATCCCATTGGTACAGAGGCCCTAAATATTCAGCCATGGTAGGTGTTTTTAAAAAATATTGCTTTTGGAAAAAATTCATAAGGGCTTTGCTGTATCATGTGAAGATATTATTAGAGAGAAGTTTAAATTGTTATGAATTTCTGTATATTTTAAAACAATCTCTCTAATGAGTCTCAAATGATTATTTCTTGATTGGTTTAGATGTTGGGGATTTGGACACTCACTCTTCTTTTCCTGGGCACAGTCAGAGGTAAGAAATAATAGTTATTTTTAGAAGTTATTCATCCTTCTCTCCCAAACAGGTTTGGACCACAACAGCCTCACTTATAATACCATATGTCTTATTGTTATCAGAGTGGAGGATACTTTATTCCAGAGAACTAGGGTAGACAGCTCTATAAAATATGATTTGAGGGTATCTGAGAGTTTCTCTTGTTCCTAATCACCTCTTTACCTGTCTTCCTCAGTGCTTAATATTTCCATAATTAGACTTGATATTTCCATAATTAAATAATGTCATGGGCTATAATTCTGGAGAAAAAAGAAAAGAGAGGAGTTTATTTCACCATTTTTCAGGAACTGATCCTATTGAACTGGATAGTCCAATCCCATTCCTCAGTCATGTAGACACACAAAAAATTTCTCACTTTAAAGTATTAAGGATGAATTTCACATTTGTCTACTGTATAGGAAAAGAAGTCTGCTATTCAGATCTTGGATGCTTTCCAGATGATGAGCCTTGGGGTGGAACAGTAGTAAGGCCACTTAAGGTTTTACCCTGGAGTCCAGAAAAAATCAACACCCGCTTTTTGCTCTACACAAATGAAAATCCAAACACCTTTCAAGTAAGAGTTATGGTTCCTTTACTTTAACATGTGCTTCATTCAATTGAGCTAATAATTTGTTCTGAATTTCCTAAAAGTTGTCTTTTGTGCCCATAATGAAATAGAACACTAAAAATATAAGCAAAATAAGCAATTTTTTTTTTGCTTTATGATTGTCACTCTTCTTGTATTATCAAAGTGCTTTGATGCCTCAATGTAGTGTGGAATAAATTGGAGTTCTCAAAGGGTATGTCAGTGTTGTACAAGCTCTGGAGAATCCAACTGAAGTGGTTTGAATGCATTTAATGAATGTGAATTTCTTATGCCGAAGGGGATTGCCCCCTAATTGGCTTTTTGTCAATGCACCCACCTACCATTGGTTTTGCTTTCTTTCTTTTTTATTTCCCTTTTCCTTATTATTATTTTAATTTTCTATTAGTTAGTGTAATATTATATGTACCTTTAATTATAAGAGTAGAAAGGCTTTAAGTAGAGAGAGATGGACTACATGTTGCATCCACATAAATCATTAGCATTTCTCTACACTACCATTAATGCCTAACAGCAAGAGGTAGAAAAATAACTGTAGACAATACAAAATACTTGGAAGTCTGCCTGTCAAGATAACCCAAGAACTATATAATCACATTACAAAATATTTTTTCATACAAATAAAGTCAAACATAAACAACTGGGAAAACATGAACTCTGTATGTCTATTTTCTAATGAATAGCTTAGGAGATGAGTTTGAAGAATCTTCTTGTATTTGGACTACAAGGTGACTAATATTTCGGGATCAACAACTCTTAAGACCACAATTAAATTCATGAGTGGGAGAGATTGTATCATCTTTGTCAGTAGTAGGAATATCCACACTGATGAAATTATAGATCTTCAAAATGTTGAAATAGTAAAACAATTTTATCTTTATCATGAATAACATTAAGCCTTATTCTTTGATCCCCAGAAAAGAAGTCCAAATATTCAAGGTTTCTTTAATTTTCTCAAGTATAGAGGCTCTCTGCCCTTTACTCAAAGCATGGATAACTAATAGATTAGAAGTTTTATAGTGTCTTGGCCAGGGAGAAATGGTCTGATAATGTCTAAGGTTATCCAGATTTGAAACGTTGATCAAATTCCATTGGTCAACACATTCCATAAATGTTTATTTTAATGCCTCTTATTATGAAGTATCAAGCTAGGCTCTGGGGAAAGATATAAAGACATCATCCCCTCCTTTAAGGAGCTTATAGTATAGTAAGTATGAACTACCACTTACCCTTAGCTAACTAGCACATTGGTGTGCCACAAAAGCTCCCTGCAAGACTATTATTACATTGAGTTAATATTTCTCATTTCTCATATTGCTCATGGTCACTGTCTTCAATGAGTTTCTAATCTGAACTGGATAAATGTACATGGCTCAGCCCTATCGAATTCAATGAAGGCAGCCACTATATCTGATCCACCTTTATACCTTTCTCTTCCACCTCCACCCAGGAGCCTTCATTGCCTACTATCAAGAATGTTGCTTTTTTTTCATTCTTGATATTTATATTTTTGAATGATATGGAGGATCATCACATCATAGATTTAGAATATGAAAGGATCTTAGAAGCCAGTGAGTCTAATTTCCTCATTTTGCAGATTAGAAAACTAAGTTACAGTGAAGAAAATTAATGTTTTTAGCGTTATATAGCCAATAAGTTTCTGGTAGCAAAAACCAGACTTAGGTCTTGCTGACATTAAGTCTAAAACTCTAACAATGATTTCATTTTGCTATGATATATCAAAAAGGTATATAGCTTCAAAGGATTTAAAAAGTACCATAAAAATGAAGTAAATACTAAGTTCCCTTTTAGTAGAACAAATTCAGACCAGCAAGGTTTCTTCTGTGTGATTTTTACTTTCCTGAATTGGAATATAATCATACCTAAAATTTATATAGCATTTACTTTGTGCCTGGCAGTCTGCTACACACTTTTACAAATAACATCTCGCTTAATTCTCACCACAACCCTGGGAGATAATGCTATTGTTATCCCTATTTTATAGATGAAGAAACTGAGGCAAACAGATTTAAAGTGACTTACCCAGGATCACACAAATAGTAAGTCTGAGGCCAGATTTGAACTCAGTTTTTTTTTCTGATTTCAGGTCCATATATGAACTTGTTGGTGATCTATAAAACTTATGTAGTATCAGTTCTTATCAACGTGATTACCCTTTAGCAGTTCTCTTTCTCTCATCAGGCTCTAAGGGATAGAGGAGGGAAGTTTTGAGCTCCTTCAAAGAATTAGAGAGGGCAGGCAATTAACATAATTCAATTCAACCAATATTTATCTATTTTATATAAAATGTAAAGCACTATGCTAGGCACTGAGGATGCAGAGCCAGAAAAATAAAATCATCTCTGTCCTGGAGGAGTTTATTATCTACAGAAAGAAGCAACAATTGTAAAAAAGAAAGGATACAAAGTTATACAAAATAATGCCCAGAGGCGAGGTGATAACATTATGATTTAGTCTAACACCATCAATTTTTCTTTCTTCAGATTTGTAAAAAGAGCATCAGTGTGCCAGTCAATAAACAATTATTAAGCACCTACTATGAGCCAGGCACTGTTCTAACTCTGGGGAGACAAAGAAAAAAACAAATCCTCAAGAAATTCACTGTATAATAGGGAGATCATATGTAAACAATTATATATAAACCGTGTATATAGGAGTAAAATGGAAATTATCTTAGAGGGAAGATACTAGTATTATGGAAGGCCAGGAAACACACTGATCGCAAAATGAGACTCAGAGGAAATTAGAGAATCCAGGGGATGAAGAGCAGGAAGGAGGATATCTCAGACATGAAGAAGAGCCAGGGAAAATGCAGAGACTTTAGGAGATGGAGTTTCTTGTGGAAGGAACAGCTAGAGTAGCTAGAACAATCAATGAAGAGAGTGTTGGACGTGGAGTCAGGAAGAACTAAGTTCAAATCCAGCCTCAGATACTTATTAAATATATTACCTTGGGCAAGTTGCTTAACTAGACAACTCGATCTGAGTTTCCTTACCTGCAAAAAATGGTGACAGTAATAGCATCTATTTCACAAGAATTATTGTAAAGATCAAGTGAGATCAAATATATAAAGCACTTAAATGGCTATCTGGATGCTAGTTGTTGTTTTATTATTACTGCTATTATAGGAACAGCAAGGAGATCAGTGTCACTGAATTGCAGATTATATTGAGGTGGGCTATAAAAAGACTGGAAAGGCTGAAAGTGTCAAGGTTATAAAGGGCTTTAGAAGCCAAACAGAATTTTATATTTGATCCCAGAAGTAACAGGGAGTCATGGGAGTTCACTGAATACAGAGTGGCATGGCATGGTTAGATATTTTTTTAAGAAGATCAGTTTGATTGCTGAGTGGAGGATAGATTAGAATGAGGAAAGATATGTAGCTAGAGAAGACTAACTGGGTGGCTATTGTAATGGCATAGGTGTGAGTAATAAGAGCCTGCAGCAAAGGAGATGTTTCTAAGGTAGAATTAATGGGTTTTGGCAACAGATTAGATATGGAGTGAGAAAGGTGGAGGCACTGGAGATGACACCTCAGTTGTGAGGCTGGATAGCTGAGAAAATGTGGTGCCCTTTACAGTAATAGGAACATTTAGGAAGAAATAGGGATTTGAGGAAGAGCATAGCAAATTTGGTTTTTGACATTCTAAATTGAAGATATCTATCCATGGGACTTCTACTTTGAGATGTCCAATAGGCAGTTGAAGATGTGAGGCTGGAGGCCAAGAGAAAGGTTAGGGTAGATGAATGGATCTGAGAACCATTTGCGTAGAGTTTAAAATTGGATATACAGATTTTTAGAAAGTGTCTTCAGATTTGGGGAAAACAGAAATTGGAGAATCAAAGCTCCAATTATGCCTGTACATAAAAATGTTGCCTTGAACACAGTGAACAATTGATTTTTCCCATCTCTCTCTTCACATTGATAAAAGTATTTTCCTGGACATGTATTAAAATTCACTCTTCTTCCACCATCTGGTTTCTTCCTGCGCTTCAATAGAATAATAAATGATAACACTGATCACTTGCTAAGAAGTAGTGGCCTATGAAACTTTTGACTAACACACTGAACTGACATTTCCATACTGTGAAAGAGAACTGCCTAGCATACATTTAATGTGGTATGAGGGAGAGAGTACCGGTCTGAGAGATAAACTCCATGGGTCCTAGTCCCTTACTCTCCCTGGATCTTGATTTCAGTATCTAGAATATGAATGTCTTTTATTACAACCTGTGCGACTTTGAACAAGTGGCTTAATCTCTGGGGCTCAGTTTCCTCATCAATAAAATGAAGGCATTTAATCTGATGTCCATTCTAGTTCTCACTAGATCTTTTGATTTCCTTACATCCAATTTGGTTATGTTCTTTCACCCTTTAGAACTCTTTTGGTATTTTGTTTTACCCCCTCCAAATTGTATATTTTAGTTTTCTCTGTGCATATCATCCCTCAGACAAGAAGTACTTTGACAATGGAAATTGTTTTATATAAATATTACATCTTCTCTAATGACCAGTTAGTATAGTATTTTATACAATAAAGAGAGATAGATGGCATAGTAGATAGAGGGCTGGGATTGGAGTAAAGACTTGAATTCAAATGTAGTCTCAGATACTTAATAGATGTGGAATTCTAGGCAAGTCACTTAATCTCTGTCTCTTTCAATTTCCTTAGTTATAAAATGGGGTAATTATAACAGCACCTACTTTGTAAGGTTGTTGTGAGGATCAAATGAGATAACATTTGCAAAAATCATTTGTCATAGTGTGCCTGGCACGTAGTAGGAACTTAATTAATACATGCTTATTTCCTTCTTTTTAGATACTTATTAAATTGAACTGAACTGAATCACGTTGAAGACCAAATGATTCACAGAGTTCTTTCTACCTGTGAAAAGAAATGTTTCATTGTGCCTATGAAATAGTAGGAGGATGAGTTAAATGACTTCAAATTTTTCAAGACCAAAAAATATAATCTGGTACTTTTCTTTTTATCACAGTTACTCAACCCATCAGAACCATCCACCATTGAGTATTCAAATTTCAAAACAGACAGGAAGACTCGTTTCATCATCCATGGCTACATAGACAAAGGAGAAGAGAGTTGGCTGTTGGATATGTGCAAGGTATAAAGTGGACCCTTTCCTGTATTCTCTTAGTCTATATCTTAGGGTCAGTCTAGCTGTCAGTTTCCAAAGAAGTAATACTTATAAAAAGCTCATCTCCAAAGAGGCAATATTCCTTTTAAATGACTCATTTAAATGACAATTCAAAATTACAAAAGACATATTTTGAGGAAGAGGTTAGAAATTTTTTAATGTTAAGGGTTTGTATTGAAAGCTTAGCAATATGAATAAATATTCAAAAATATTTGCTCTACCATTTACAATATGATTATTTTGTGATTATTTTCTCATTGTATGGCTCTTCCCTCAGAAACTTTAAAGGCAAAGTAGCATAATCACTGTTTTCTATCTCCATCTTCAGGGATAAATATTTTTATTCAAAGAAGCCATTTTCTATATAAACAATTTTAATTTTTGTCCTATGAACTCTATTTAAGAGGAAGTATAATAAAATTATTATTTTCCTCTCTTGAGTCAGCTCTCAACACATTTGTAGCAATCAGGAGACTATTTTCATTGTTATTTGAAGAAAATGAAACCAAGAGATCCATTGATTTTATGGGGGATGAGAGGTGAAAGAAAAAAACACAGAATTGGGTGAAATTCTATGTGACGCTGATGATACAAACATAACAAACAAGCATAACAGATATTTGTTGCAAGAGGAGGCAGTAAGAAGGGAAACTATTCTTAAGATATATATGTATATATACACATATATTTTTATTTATAATTTACTTTCAAATATTTTGCTTTGATTTAGGACATTTTTCTGGCTTCTAAGCAGCTAATTCAATAATGCTACCTCCTTCAAATCCATTAATAACTCAGTCCATCCCTGAAATTGTTAGTGGAAGTAGGAAAATTACACACCCAGAAAATCAATCATAAGCCTCAAGATGTAGTTTTTTCCAGTGATTCATATTTTCATAGCTGCTTTCACCCTGCTGAAACAAGTGTCCTGTTTATATGGTGCTATAGACAAGATTCTCCATCTTCTCCACACATCAATGCTTTTATTTCTCCTAGTATGATATAATAACATACATGTGTATCACATATATTAGCAAAGAATGATGCTAAGTTGATTTTGGGAAAATATATAGCACCATTATAAACTCAGGAGGTTGGATGTGGTATCGAATAGGGCTGCTGAGGACTCATCAATTCCTCAATATATACATTTCTTTTGAAATAATTTATTCTAAACTAGATCTCTTCATTTCTACTTTCATACAGAATATGTCTGTAGGATGTTTCCATATTGGGAACTGCCGGTTACTCATTCTTATAACTCTAATGATAGAGCATGGTCATTTAGAAATTTACACAGGAAAGCACTTCGATCAAAGCAGATTTCTGCTTCCTGGTTATAGAAAAATCATCACTGGGTTCCTTCTAGTAGAGACCCTATGCATGGTACATTGGGAAGCTATCAAACATTTCATGGCTTCCTCTGGGTTTTGGTTTTCATTAAGGAAAATGAAGGACCTTTAAATGAATGTTTCTCCTAAAGAACATTTTGCTTTACATTTTTATTTAATTTTATATTTACTATATATTTATTTTTACTTTATATTTCAACCTTAGAATATGTTTGAAGTGGAAGAGGTGAACTGCATCTGTGTAGACTGGAAAAGTGGCTCACAAACTACTTATACCCAGGCTGCAAACAACATCCGGGTTGTAGGAGCTGAAGTTGCTAATTTAATTAAAGTTCTTTCAGTAAGTTTGTGATCATTGAGATTATTTTCTCATGTTATTGATCTTCCCTAAGAAGCTTGAAATGTAAGGTAGCACAATCTCTTTGTTTTCTGTTTTCATCTTCAATGAGGACCAATTTTAGTGTGCCATTGCCATTATATTCCCCGGGGTATTTTGTGTAATTCAGATCTATATTGTTATATCGGCCCAATAGAATATAAACTGCTTGAACACTGGGAGTGTTTTGTTTTTAATCTTTGTACCCCCAGTTGCCAGAACCATGCCTTGCAGATAGCAGGTATTGAATAAACATTTAAAATATTGCACTGTATTGGGCAGTTGAGTGGCAGAGTGGACAGAGCCAGGTCTGGAGTCAGGAAGACCTGAGGTCAAATTAGAACTCAGATACTTCCCAGCTATATGACCTGGGGTGAGTCACTTAATCCTATTTGCCACAGTTTCCTCATCTGTAAAATAAGCCCAAGAACCAAATGGCAAATTACTCCTGGTTTTTTGCTAAGAAAACCCCAAGAGAGGTCAGAAAAAGAGGGACAGGACTAAAAAGGACTAAACAATGAAAACAACCATATTGTTGCCATTCTAAATAGACAGATCATGCCAAAGCATCCTATAAAGGAATAAGTTAAATAGAGAAAAACTTAGTGTGCCCTATAGTTAGTGGGGTTGAGAATTTCTTTTACCCTTAACCACATTGTGTCAGAATCACTTCATTGACTTCTTTCTGCTCCCAGGCTCTTATTTATGTGGTCTAATTGACTACAATCTCCCACAATGTCTATAAGATACAAAATGTTCTCTTTCACAGCAAAAGGGCACACAAAGGCCCAAGATTCATTATGTTTTATTACAAAAATGAACAGGCTGCAACCAGAGAAATGAGACCATAAGGAGGAATCACTGGTCCTAACTAGCTCTGGACAATCGCCAAACAGCCCCAGAGCAAGTAAAATCTTTCTAGTGTCTGTCAGGGGAAACTTGCAGAAATCCAAAGGCATAAAGCCATGAAGCCATGCCATTTCTGGCAAATGGCTCCCATTGCCAAGGGTGGAGAGTATTTCTGTAATCAACATGGGCAGGAACCTAATGCATTCACTTTTTGAAAACATGTCTTTCATTAGACCGAATATCAATATCCACCTTCCAAAATCCACATCATTGGCCACAGTGTGGGAGCTCATGCAGCTGGAGAGGCTGGACGAAGGACACCTGGTTTGAGTAGAATTACAGGTAGGTGGGAGTAGTAATATCACCAGGATTTAGCAAAAGCATTACAACAGCCGCTGGACAATTTTAATGTCATTCTTTTTCAAGGAGAATTACCTTATTTACCTGTGGCAAGGAAGATTATAATAAGATTAAATATTTTAAGGAAACGCAAATTTGTAAATATTTGGTTGGTCCTTGTGAATATATATGGCTTTCATATCTTTTTGGAATCCTGTCTTCTTTCCTCTCTGTCTCTGTTCTTTAAAAAAAATCCTTACTTTCTGTCTTAGAATTGATACTGAGTATTAATTCAAAGACAGAATTATAGTAAGACAGTTGGGGTTAAATGACTTGCCCAGGAAGTGTCTGAGGTCGAATTTGAATACAAGACCTCCTATCTCCAGGTCTGGCTCTTTATCCATTGAGCTACCTAGCTGCTTCTTCTGTCTCTTTTCTCATCCCCAAGTAAGTTTTGTATTATCTACTATGATTCCATGAAAATCTCATATTTTTTATTGTATCACTACATCTACTTTCCTTGAAATCTGTAGCTTTTAGGGATGGCAAATTGTTTTTACTAAAAGAATAGATAAAACACACTTAAATTGACACCTTTTTTAGGGGAACGTATCAAGTTCTCCATCCTTTTAAGAGTTAATTTATTTTATTTTAATTTTTTTTAGAAAATTTTTTCATGGTTACATGATTCATGTTCTTTCTCTCCCCTCCACCCTGCCCCCTAGCCTATGCATATTTCCACTTAGTTTTACAAGAGTTATTTTAGAAAAAAAATGAAGTGGAAAAGAGAGTAGAGCCAACATTGCGCATTAGAAACAACCCAGCTGAACTCTCTCAATAATCCCTTCCAAATAACTTTAAAATATGAATGACAAGAAGAACCAACAAAAGGTCATGATGAGATATTTTTTCCATCCTGAGAAAACTTTGGAGATTAGCAATATAAGTTCATGACACCAGAGTGGAGGCCAGTTTGGAGATAACATACTTGGCAGTTACAATAGCAGTTATAGCAGCAGCTGCTTCAGGAGCTCTCAACCCAGAGACAGGAAGAGAATTGCACAACCATCAGAAAGAAATTAAAAGGGACCCTGTGCTGCTATGGGGAATATAGTCACTGACTGGCAACTCCATTGCCCATGCACATTTCTAAGAAAACACTGAAAAAAATGAGCAAATAAGGAAAAAAATAACTTGACCATAAAAACCTATCATGGTTGCAGATAAGACAAAAACATGAACTTAGAGGAAAGCTACAATGTGAAAATAGCTACAAACAAAGCCTCAAAGAAAAATATTTGTTGGATACCAGTCAAGAATTTTTGAAAGAATTAAAGAAAGAAATGAGTGGAAGAGGAAAAAATAAGATAAGAAATGAGTGATACAAGAAAATTGTCAAAAGAGAATTAATATCTTGGTAAAAGAAGCATGAAAAATACTGAGGAAAGAACATTTTAAAAATAGAATTGATAAAATAGACATAAAAATAAGTAAAGACAAGAACTTCTTACAAAACAGAATTGGCCAGATGGAAAACAGGGTATAAAATCTTACTAAAGAAAATAATTTCTTAAAAATTCAAATTTGGCAAATGTAAAATAATGACTCTCCAAGAAATTGGGAAATCATAAAAATGAAAAATCAAAGGAAATGTCAAATATTTCATCAGAAAAAAAGACTTGGAAAATAATTTAAGGAGAGAGCATTTAAGAATGATTAAATTACCCGAAATTCATGAATAAAATGAAAAGGTTTAACATCACATTTCAAAAAATTATTAAGGAAAATTCCCTAATATCTCAGATCTAAAGGATAAAATAGAAATTGAAAGAATACAGTGATCACCTCCTAAAAGAGATCTCACAGTGAAAACTCCTAGAAATATTAGAGACACATTTCAGAGCTCCTGTGTCAAAAGGAAAAAAATTTAAGCAGCCAGAAAGAAACAATTCAAATATCATGGAGCCACAGTCAGGATCACTAAGATTTAGTAGTTTCCACATTAAAGGAGTGGTGGGCTTAGAATGATATTCCAGAAGATAATGGAGCTAGAATTACAGTGAAGAATCATTTGCTCAGCAAAACTGACCATAATCCTTTAGGGGGGAAACAGTCAATTTAACAACTATAAAAACAAGCATTCTAACATGTGAAGAGTAAGCATACCAACTGAAGCTTAAAGAAATATCTTCATAAGATATCCCTTTCCCAGTCTGCTATAAAGTCTTACTACATCTTCATTGAATAAGAATTTTATCTTCATTAAAAGAGAACATTTGTGACTCCACAGATACTTAAAAAAACTTCAAGAGACTTACTAAGGAGAAAATAAATCTGAAAGTCAAAAGTCATGTTTCTCCTCTTCCAAACTGGGGAGATGATGATAACATGGAAAAGGGAAATATATGAAACTTAGTCACATTTTATTTCATTTCAGAAATTCACAAAATTTATTTACCAGGGAAAATCTTATGGGAAGAAAAAAATTATAGCAATGAATTACAAAGTCAAATAGAAATTCTTTCCTTTGGGCGGGGGGGGGGGGGGGGGATCATCTATATCATTGTTCCATTCCATCAAGTGTGAAAATGTGACTATAGGTATTTACACTTTCTTATACATGTCCCACAGATAAATGCAGCTAAAATAGAAATTCCTTGAAGGCAAATACATTTTTTTGTCTTTGAATCTGGCACACAGTAGACACTCAGAAGTTTTTATTTTGTTGAGTTGAGTTGAATTAATTATTAATCTGTACATATACATTTTTCTTTTAGGGTTGGATCCTGCAGAGTCTTCTTTTGAAGGTGCTCCAGAGGAAGTTCGACTGGATCCCACTGATGCACAGTTTGTTGATGTGATTCATACTGATTCAGCTCCTTTGATCCCTAATCTCGGTGAGGCTCCACTATATTCCAGTACTTTCCATATTGTCCATATCAGTGCATTTCATCACTAGGGTGATGGCTAACTCCAGTGCAACAACTTTTGATGTGCTTATCCTTCTCTAAAATGCATCAGGTTTTGGAACAACTCAATCAGTTGGTCATCTTGATTTCTTTCCAAATGGAGGAAAAGAAATGCCTGGGTGTAAGAAGAACATCCTTTCACAGATTGTGGATATAGATGGCATTTGGTCTGGTAAGCAAAACTGGGAAACAATAACTATTGCAAAAAAGACTGGGAAATAATAACCATTGCAAACCATGGCTATAGTTAAAAACAGAATACTATGTTCTTTGTTTTATTTATAAATACAGAAGTTCCCATTAGATTGTTTATTGTTTTTTTGCACAATAGAACATCATTTGTTGTTTATTCTGCCAAAGTAGAATTTCTCATTTTTTTCTTTGTAGCTTAACCATAGAATAGAAAGGACAAAATAAAATGAATATATTTGTTTCTATGTGTTTAAAATTTTTTTGTAATTTTCATAATGAGGAAACATATAAGCAAAAAATAAGTTTTGTAGCCATAATTAAGATTTCGTGCTTCTACAAAAGACCTGGCCATTTGTTATACATATTTTAAAACTGTATTAAACTGAATCAAAATGGCCTGAAAAATATCATAATCAGTAATTACAAATATATCCTAGAAGGGATAGGGACTAGGATAGGAACTAAGATTTTATTTATTTAGAGAATTTCAGGTGAGCAAATTCCCTTTATAAAATGCAGGTCATCACACTTTCTTTGCAATATAAAGTCATAGAGAGTTGCCTACAACAATGGGTTGAAGTGACATCTCCAGAATAATATAACCAATATGTTTCAGAAGCAAAACTAGAACCTAGGGCTTCCCAGCTTTAAAGTCTATTTTCTATCCATTGTGCCAAATTACCACTCATTTCCTCAAAGCATTATCAAAACCAAAAACAAAATAGCTATCTGTTCAAAAAATTTTATAGCAGCTTTATAATGACAAAAAAGCCATTTGAAAGCAATATAAATGATCAGTAATATGAGAATGATTAACTAGATCATTAATTCAATCTCTAGATTGAAATTCTGTAATACCATCATGGCCAACAGGTACAAATAGTACAAAAAAATCTTTATTAAAATTTGCAAAGAAAGGAAGGAATGGAAAAGTGGCACATGTACTAACAAGATTATATATGAGGAAAAGGTGAAGAATAAATAAAATCCTGCAAGGGACTCAAAGAAAGTGACTGAGAAGTTGTTATGATACGTTATGTATTGATATTAATTCAGTGAAATGTTAAGTAAGTTGAGTTGGTTTTATTCATATTTTATATTAAATTTTAATCAAACACTCAATTTTAAAAATCACAAAAATTATTTGCAGGTATAGGTATGCCATAATAAATCCCTTGGGGTGGCTACTTATAAATATGAGTTTCAATTTTTTGTAGATGTTATTTTACTAGGCACAAAACATGAATTTTATTATGAAATTCAATTTATAGTTTTAAGATGTTCATGGATGATGACCTTTAAGGAAAGCTAGGGTGACTCAATAAACAGAGAACAAGGCCTGTAGAAAGTTCGAATCTGGCCTCAGACACCTCCTAGCTGTGTGACCCTGGATGAGTCATTGAACTCCAATTACCTAGCTTCTACCACTTTTCTGTCTTGGAACAAATACTTAGTATTAAATCTAAAATTGAAGGTGAAGGTTTAAATTTTTAAGAAAGGGTGATGACCATAAAATATGGGACTGATTCTAGAGCCCACATTAGCATTATTCTGGTTGGGATATTTCCTTGAAAAATGTTCAAATGGGATCACTTCTATGGGTTGATGTTAAATATGAACAAGCTTTCTTCCTCAGGAACTCGGGACTTTGTGGCTTGTAATCACTTGAGGAGCTACAAATACTACACTGATAGCATTCTGCATCCTGATGGTTTCACTGCATTCCCCTGTGTTTCCTATAAAGCTTTTAACTCTGTAAGTTATTCTACTATCTAGGGCAATGGATGTGATGCAACCACGTAATTACAAATCCATTATTTATTCATTCTGATTCATTTAAAAATTAATTCAAAACACACACACATATGGAATAGAATATCAAATTCTTAGAAGGCCCTCTGAGAGCTTACAGTCTTGATAGGGAAACATACACAAGTGGAAGAGTAATAATACAGGCATGAAAATGAGTGGAGTAGCTGATGGAACTTCAAGGGGAAACAATGGGGTTTATAGAAACTAAAAGAACTTCATGAAGGAGGTGGGACATGAAATTGGTAATTAATTGAAGAATGCGTAGGATTTAGATAAGAGGAAAGGGGAAGACAATATACTCCAAGCCTTAAAAAAAGTTTTGGGGATTCGAATGCTAAGATACATTTGAGAAATAGTGAGGAATCCAACTAATTGAAGTAGAAGGGCCAGCCTGAGAAAAAAGAGGAAATAAGGTTGACTAGATAAATAGAAACATGCATGCCCAGCAGAAATGTTTCTTGCAGTGGGGAGCCATCAAATATTTTTGAGTCAGAAAGGAATATGATGGAAATAATGTTCATTTTAATCCCATAAATTACAAAACTGAGAGAATTATATTTAAAACAACTATATTTGGTAGGAAAACACATAGTGCATGCTAATATTAGACCTTGAAATATTTCAGATGATATATCTCATCATCTACACAACCATGATATCGTTCGACTCTTTGGATTGTTTTTATTGATCTAGCCTAAAAGTATTCCAATAATTGCTTTTTTAAAAAATGTGAATTGGAGAAGTAATACTAGTATGAGAAGTTGAAATCAAATTGCTAGCCATAGAGGCAACATGTCTGTAATATTTGCTATTGAGTAGGATAAAACTGGTGGACCAGTTAAATTCAGGATTTCTGAGCTGCGGGTGGGGGCGGGGGTAGCCAAACAGATTTTGGCATGACATTCAGCTCCATCTGAATGAACTCACAAGAGTAAAGGGTGGTGGTTGTGGTGCTGAGTAAGGAGGAGGCAGCCAGCCTATTTAAGGAGGAATAAAATGGAAATGATTAGAACAGAGTAGGCCAAAGTGTTCATGTCAATTATTAGTAGGACTGGGCTTGAGTCAAAGATTTAGTATTTTCAATTCAATTCAACAAATATCAGCTAATTATCTACTTTGTGCAATGTCCTAGAAACAAAGACAAAATGAAATTGTCCCTAGTCTCACAGATGTTACATTCTATTTAATAGAATTCCCTGGAGTGGTTATTTTAGGGAAAGGACCTCTAGTTCAATCCCTTCATTTTAAAGATGAGGAAAATGTTGTTTAGAGAGGGGATATGGTTATCTAAAGGCTACACAAGTAGTTAGTAACAAGAGACCAAAAATAGAACAAAGTCTTATCAGTTATGCCCATTATATTATATGATATACTAATTATGGAAGTTGATGTCTTTTCCTTGTACCAAAAATAGTGACACCTGAAACTTTCCCTTATGTATTCTAAAATGACTAACAAACTTGATATTAATTATCAAAACTCATGAGGGTCATTGTTACACAGACCTATAATTGTTAAATGTATATAAGGAACTTGACCAATTCTATATATTCATGTTTTGTTCAAGGTGATAGTTGATTTTAATTTTTTAATGTGTAACATTTTCATGTCAGGTTATATTTTTTAAAAAGGAATTTCCCTTATCAAAGTGGGATATTTTGGAATTATCAATGCCAGACTAAGGATGAACCACAAAGAAACCAACTTTTGATAAATCAGTCCATTCCTTCTCTTTAGCACAAGTGCTTCCCCTGTCCAGCTGAAGGTTGCCCACAGATGGGTCACTATGCTGATAAATTCGCCGGGAAAACAACTCCAGGGGAACAAAAATTCTTTCTGAACACTGGAGATGCAAGTGACTTTGCTCGTAAGTTGATATTTGATTTCCCCAATCTTTTTTCTAATTAATTGATTAGTTAATTAATACTATTTTTCCATGGTTGCATGATACATGATTTTTTCCATCTCTCTTCCTTCCCCCTTCCAGAGCTGACAAGCAATTCCACTGGGTTATACATGTATCATGGTTAAAAACCTATTTCCATGTTATTCATATTTGCTATAGAGTGATCTTTTAACATCAAAACCCATATCATATCCCCATTGAGCCATTTGATGGAACATGTGTTTTTCTTCTACATTTTTACTCCCACAGTTCTTTCTATGGGTGTAGATAGCATTCTTTTTCCCCAAGTTCCTCTGGATTGTCCTGGGTCTTTGCATTGTTGCTATTAGAAAAGTCTATTACATTCAATTGTGCCACCATGTATCCATCTCTGTGTATAATATTCTCCTGGTTCTGCTCCTTTCACTCTGCATCAATTCCTGGAGGTCTTTCCAGTTCACATGGAATTTGTCCAGTTCATTATTCCTTTCAGCACAATAGTATTCCATCACCATCAAAAAACACAATTTGTTCAGCTATTCCCCAATTGAGGGACACCCCCTCATTTTCCATTTTTTTGCCACTATAAAGAGAGCGGTTATATATTTTTTTGTACAAGTATTTTTCCTTATCTCTTTGTTACTACAAACCCAGCAGTGGTATGACTGGATCAAAGGGCAGGCATTCCTTTAAAGCCCTTTGTCCATAGTTCCAAATTGCCTTCCAGAATGGTTGGATCAATTCACAATTCCACTAGCAATGCATTAAGTGTCACAATTTTGCCACATCCCCTCCAGCATTTATCACTTTCCTTTGCTGCCACGTTGGCCAATCTGCTAGGTATAAGGTGGTACAGAAGAGTTGTTTTTATTTGCATTTCTCTAATCAGTAGGGATTTAGAACACTTTTTCATATGATTATTGATAGGTTTGGTTTCCTCATGTGACAATTGCCTATTCATATATCTTGACCATTTGTCAATTGGAGAATGGTTTAATTTTGGCAAATTTGACTTAGTTCCTATATATTTGGGAAATTAAACCTTTTTCAGAGAATTTTATTATATTTTTCCCAGTTTTTTGCTTTCTTTCTAATTTTGGTTATGTTGGTTTTGAACAAAACCTTTTAAATATGATGTAATCAGAATCATTCATTTTACACTTTGTAATGTTCTCTATCTCTTGCTTGGTCTTAAATTCCTTCCTTTCCCACAGATCTGGCAGGTATACTATTCTATGTTCACCCAATTTATTCATGATTTTATTACCTATATTTAAGTCATTTACCCATCTTGAATTTATCTTGGTATAGGGTGTGAGAAGTTGATCTAGATCTGATTTTTCCCATACTGTTTTCCAATTTTCACAGCAGTTTTTGTCAGATAGTGAGTTCTTGTTCCAAAAGCCAGGAACTTTGGGTTTATTGAACACTAGCTTGCTGAGGTCATTCACCTCAAGTCTATTCCATTGATCCACCCTTTTATCACTTAGCCAGTGCTGTATTGTTTTGATGATCCCTGATTTATAGTACAGTTAAAGATCTAGTACTGCTAGGCCCCCCCTTCCTTCACATTTTTTTATTATTTTCCTCGATATTCTTGATCTCTTATTCTTCCAGATGAACTTTGTTATAATTTTTTCTAATTCTATAAAATATTTTTTGTAGTTTAATTGGTATGGCACTGAATAGATTTCAATACCATCTGCATTAGTGGAAGGAGTTCCCACACTGGGAGCTATCTACATTTCAAAAATCATAGAGCCTTCCTTCCCTTTTTGTAAGTTATTCCAGGCTGCCTATTCATTCATTCATTCAATCATTCTAAAAATAGAGTTCTGTAACTGTCATGTAAAAGGACCTATGGCAGGTACAAAAGGGTGAGCTGTAGGGTGTGTGCTATAAAGACAAATTTTTTCTTTATTGTAATTTAATAACAAATTTCCCCCTAAGTTTTAAATAAGTTATATATAAAAAGAGAAATTTATTAATTTAGAAAGTAATGTTGAGAATGGCCAGGAGGATAGCAAGGCGGAACAGCAAGATGGGGAGCCATTCCTTGGGAGGACAGCATGGATGGAAAAGCTGTCCTCTAGCCGACATCAGTTCTAGGGATTTTATATTCTTTACAATAGTGAGGACATGACTCTAGTGTGGTAAACACTCAGGTATTTGGTGGGGGTGGGGGAGTTGGTCATCTGACTGGGTCTGCCTAGAGACATAGGGGGTGACCCTCATAGTTTAGGGGACAGATGGATGTCTGAGATACAACTTGATGATATCAAGGCGGTGTAACTCTTGTTCATCTAAAAGATAATCAAAGGAGAATAATTCTCTCTGAGTCTTATAGGAGTTATCAGATGTTTTGGATTAGGAGTCACAATGATAGCAGGTAGCAAAGGAATTGCCCTGCTTATACTTTGCCTGGGTTTCGGAGGTATGATGCCATGCCAC
Source organism: Gracilinanus agilis (assembly GCF_016433145.1). Classification (NCBI taxonomy): domain Eukaryota; kingdom Metazoa; phylum Chordata; class Mammalia; order Didelphimorphia; family Didelphidae; genus Gracilinanus; species Gracilinanus agilis. Next base: position 628,750,536 of record NC_058131.1, read on the forward strand.
AAAAATAGTTAAGGCACAACAATTGCCTTTAAATGGCTTATTTCATTTATTTTTCATTTCTTAAGTATTTCATTACTTCTAGTTCATAATAAATAAACTTTCTTAGGTTTCAAAAAGAAATATTTCCTAGTCTAGTCAATATTTCCTCTTCTAATCATAAAATCAAGGGAACTACATGCATTTACATTGAGCAACTTTTAAGAGAGCAACTTTAAAGAGAGGAATAAAAACACTTAATCAGTCTGAATTATGATGACTGGCTCAACCCAACCGTGGCTTTCCATAATTCATTGCACTGTATAAATGAGGACCCCAATGAATAAATTCATTTTTCAAGAGGACATCATTTGTCTAGCTTTCCCATGGGTTTGTGCACGAATATATGAAAGACTTGACCATGTTCCATTGAGTTCAAATACCTATTGTTATCCCTAGGCAAAAAAAAATGACTCCTTTTCCTTGTTAGAGCTTTCTTTTTTAAAAATTTCTTTATTTTTAGAAATCAATACATTTATCTTTTTTTAAACAATCTCAGTTCAATAACAAGTATTCTTACTTGTTTTCTTATGTATTTTGGTCTGAGTATATATAAGCCATGGAAACAAGGATTTGATCTATTTAGCTTCTGTGTTCATCAGATGTTTTACTGTTTTTTTAGGATGGAGATACAAGGTTTCTGTCACGCTGTCTGGAAGAACAGTCACTGGCCAGGTAAAAGTTGCTCTGTATGGAAGTAATGGAAACACCAAGCAATACAACATCTTTACGTAAGTTTAGTGATATTAGTGATATATGTTGTTATTTAATATCATATTAGTAAATACAAATATTCTTGATTATTTCACAAATAAAGAAATGTTATTGTTCAATAGTATCTGACTTTCCATAAGCCCATTTGGGGCTTTCTTGGCAAAATACTGGAATAATTTGTCATTTCCTTCTCCAAGCTCCTTTTACATATGAGGAAATTGAGGTAAATAGAGTGAAGTGACTTACCCAGAGTCATACAGCTAGTAAGTGTCTGAGATCAGATTTAAACTTGGGAAGTTGAGTCTTTATCCATTGTGTCATCTGGAAATAATTCTGCAATACTCTGCTCTAGATAAAAAAAATATCTGGAATATCTGATATTTATCTCTGGAGATGACATTTTAAGAAGGATATTGATTAGAGAGAGATTATCCAGTGGAGGGAGACCAAAATTGGTGAAAGATTATATGATAATTACTAGAAGCAATCAAAGATGTTTAGCCTGGAGAAGGGATGATTCAAAGTGGGGGCAAATGCGAGGAAAATAGTTTTCTTCAAGCATTTGATTGATCATTCCAAGCAATGGGAATTATACTTATTCTTTTTGATTTCAAAGGTGCAAACTAGAAGTCCTGGATAGAATAAATTAATCAATAAGTATTTATTAAGCACCTACTGTTTGCCAAGCACTGGGTGGAGGGGATACAAGCATACAGATTAAGATAATTCCTATAAAGAAGTTAATTTAGAAATATTATATGGAAGAATTATCTAACAATCAGAATATGCATTTAATGAGTGTTTATTCTAGGCAGTGAGAAATTTATTGAATCTGGATACTCATTTAGATTTCATCTTTTATACTTAATAAATTATCAATATTGGGCTACTCACAGCTCTGTGAACCTCAGTTTCTTCAATTATAAAAGGTAGATAATATCTACTTATTTTATAAAGATTGTTGTAAAGAAAGTGTCATATGAGCCTTAAAGTACAATAGAAATGTGAGTTCTTATAACTCAAATTTTAAAAATTTAGCTTAGAAGCAGCTAGATGGTAAAATAGATAAAGCACTTGGCCTGGAAGCAGGAAGACATGAGTGCAAATTTGACCTCAGACACTTACCAACTATGTGATCAACCCCGAACAAGTCACTTAACCTATTTGCCTCATCTGTAAGATGATAATAATAATACCACCTATTTTCCAGGGTTGTTTGGGGGATTCAATGAGATATTTGTAAAATGCTTAGCACAGAGTCTGGCACATAGTAGGTGTTATACAAATGCTAGCTATTATATTATTATTATTATTATTATTATTATTATTATTA
>NC_058131.1:628761751-628924168 GCF_016433145.1 Gracilinanus agilis
CTAGCTGGTTTTGGAGAATCATATTATTTAATTTCCAATTGGTTTTTGATTTGTCTGTCCAGGTGCCCTTACTAATTGTTATTTTTATTGCATTATGATCTGAGAAGGTTACATTTATTATTTCTGCTACTTTGCTTTTGTTTGCAATGTTTCTATGCCCTATTACATGGTCAATCTTTGTGAATGTACCATGTGCAGCTGAAAAGAAGGTGTATTCCTTTTTGTTCCTATTTATTTTTCTCCACAAATGTATTAAATCTAATTTTTCTAGGACTTCATTCATCTTTCTTACCTCTTTCTTATTTATTTTTTGGTTTGATTTATCTAAATCTGAAAGAGGAATATTTAGATCTCCCATTAGTATGCTTTTACTGTCTATTTCCTTCTTGAGATCTGCCAGTTTCTCTTTTATGAAACTGGTTGCTATGCCATTTAGTGCATACATATTGAGTAAAGTTATTTCCTCATTGTCTATACTGCCTTTAATCAGGATGTAATGACCTTCCCTGTCTTTTTAAATCATATCTATTTTTATTTTGGCTTTGTCAGAAATCATAATTGCCACCTCCTGCCTTCTTTTTCTCATTTGAGGCCCAAAGGATTTTGCTCAAGCCCTTTACCTTAAACCTGTGTATGTGCACCTGTCTCATATGTGTTTCTTGTAGACAACATATGGCAGGATTTTCGTTTCAAATCCACTCTGCTATTTGCTTCCTTTTTATGGGCAAGTTCATCCCATTCACATTCAGAGTTAAAATTATCAGTTGTGTATTTGCCAACATTTTGGTATCCTCTCCTAGTTCTACCTCTTCTTCTTACACTATTTCTTTTTAAATCAATGGTTTGCTTTATTCCAGTAACCCTTGTCCCCTGCCTTGATTTATTTCCCTTTTTACCCCCTCCCTTTTTATTCCCCTCTTTTTATTTTTAAGGCTTAATGAATTCCCTCCCCCTTTTTCTCCCCTCCCTTTTTTGACCTCCCCAATCCTCTGCTCCTCTTCGTTTATCCCTTCTGACTTTTTCAGTAGGGTTAGATAGAGTTTTATATCCCAATGGATAAAGCTACTCTTCCCTCTCAGGGTTAATTACACTTAGAGTAAGGTTTAACTATTACCTCTTAATGCTCTCTTCCTCTCCTTCTTATAATAGTAGTCATCCCTTCCCCTTCCTATGCCCTCTTTGTGTGTAATAGAATATCTTATTTTTCTTATTCATTGAAGTTTCTCTTGGTGTCCTCTACTTTTCACTTCCCTCTTTCCCACCCCTATATCATCTTAGACCATTTAGTATTCCAAACTCTCCCTATGAATAATTCTTCTAATTACTTTAATAGTGAATAGAGTTCCTTACAGAGAATTATACATAACATTTCTCCGCATAGGAATACAAATAATTAGATTATGTTGAAGCCCTTAAAGAGGCAAATTTTAAAAATATGAGTTTTCTTTCTTTCCCCTCTGTTTCTTATTTACCTTTTCATGTTTCTCTTGATTTTTGTGGTTGGATATCAAACTTTCCATTTAGTCCTGGTCTTTTCTGTGCAGATACTTGGAAATCTTCTATCTTGTTGAATGCCCAAACTTTACCCTGGAAGTATATGGTTAGTTTGGATGGGTAGGTGATCTGTGGTTGTAGACCCAGTTCTCTTGCCTTTCTGAATATCATATTCCAAGCCTTGAGGTCTTATAGTGTGGAGGCTGCCAGAGCCTGTGTGATCCTGATTGGTGCTCCTTGATATCTGAATTGTCTCTTTCTGGCTTTTTGTAAAATTTTTTCTTTTACTCGGAAGCTCTTGAATTTGGTTATTATATTCCTGGGGGGTTGTCTTTTTAGGGTCTAGTGTAGAGGGTGATCTATGGATCCTTTCGATCTCTATATTGCCTTCTTGTTATAGAATTTCAGGGCAATTTTGATGAATAATTTATTTTTGTATGGAGTCCAAATTTCTATTAATTTCTGCTTTTTCAGAAGACCAATGATTTTCAGATTGTCTCTTCTAGACCTATTTTCTTGGTCTGTCACTTTCTCATTGAGATATTTCATGTTTCCTTCTATTTTATCAGCCTTTTGACTTTCTTTTATTTGTTCTTGCTGTCTTGAGAAATTATTAGCTTCTAATTGCTCAATTCTCACCTTTAGGGACTGGTTTTTGGTTATAATCTTTTGGTTTTCCTTTTCAATCTGGTCATTTTTGTTCTTCAATTTACTTGCCTCACTTTCCAATTGTGAAATTCTGCCTTTTAAACTGTTATTTTCTTGCCAGATTTTGGTTTCCAATTTGCTTACTATTTCATTTGATTTTGGGGCATCTTTCTCTAATTGGGAGTTTCTGTCTTCTTACCTGTTAATTTCCTTTTGAGCTATTTCCCACTTCTCTCGCCAAATCTCTTTCATCTTTCTCATCATCTCAGATTTGAACTCTTCAATAGCTTGTGGCCAGTTTTCATTATTTTGGGAAGGTTTGGATATTATTACTTGTTTGTTCTCCTCTGCTATTTTCTCTGTTGTCTGGATTTTATCTGTGTAAAAGTTGTCGAGTGTTACAGATTTCTTTTTGATGATCTTTCTCTTTTGGGGTTCTTGTCTCTGGCTTGTCATTGTTAGCCCTGAGCCCTCTCAGGTTTATCCTCATACTCAGGGTCTGTCTGTACTCTTTAGGCTCCTGAGGTCTCAGGTCTAGTTGTTCTCAGGGTCAAGCCTCCTGGCGGTCCCCTTGCTTGTTCCTCTGCCCAAGGCTCCTTTAACAGTCTCAGTGTGCTGCTTCCACAGTCATGCATCCCTCTGCACTGGGTCCCCACTCAAGGTCTGCACCTGAGCTCAGGATCCCTGTCCTTTCCTGCACTCAGGATCCATGTCTGAGCTTGCATTCGCACCACACTTGTGCCTGAGCTCAGGGTTTGTGTTCAAAGTCCACGCATTCTTTAGCATCTTGGGGTCTTAAGTCTTGCTGCTCTCAGGAGCAGGCCCTGGTGACCCCAGGTAGCTGCCAAGGACTTAATATGTGCCCCAAACTTGCTGTAACTCTTGTGCGCTGGCTTTGGCACTGTAGGTGGTGTGGGGTGGGGGATGGGGTTGCTCAGCTTCCATTTTAGTGAGAGCTGTTTCACCGTTTCACCCCTTTATAGCATGGAAGTGCCCCGATTCTACATACCTCCAATGCTGCACCCTGTTGTGGGATTCCTTCGTTCCTCTGGATTTGTTTTTATGTCTTCTTGAGGAGTCCTATATGTTGTGGTTAGGAGAGGTTAAGCAGCTGCTTTTTACTCTGCCCCCATCTTAACCAGGAAGGCATGAGATTCTCTTTTGACAACAGTGTTGTACAATGGTCCTGTTATTTCTTAAAAAACAAACAAACAAACAACCCTTATCTTCCATATTAGAATTAATATTCTGAATTGGTTCCAAGAAAGAAGAATGGTAAGGGCTAGGCAATGGAGGTTAAGTGATTTGGCCAGTCATACAACTAGGAAGTGCCTGGGGTCAGATTTGAACCCAGGACCTGCTATCTCTTGGTTTGGTTCCAAATCCACTGAGCCATCTTGCCTCCACTCTCTGGTAGTTTTATTATTTAAATAGTTATTGGGCAATGAGATGGTCTCACTGTTCTCTCTAGAATAGCATATAGGTCTAGTTCTAGACTGAAGTATAAGTTTAGATTTTCCTTAATATTCCTCCCTTCCTTTGGTCATTCTGGCTCATGAATAAGTCTTCTTAGGGTCCTTAGGGCTTTCCTCCTCTCTGGCTCAGTTCTCTACATCTATGAACAGTTCCCATAGCTCTAGGCATTTTCTACATCCCCCAAAGCCCATTAAACTCTAAAGGTGGCTTAAGATTGAGCTATATAATTCCCCTTTGTAACTTCTGTAACTATGTTGATTTGATGGGGTCTAGCTAAGGTTTGGGAGTGAGAGAATGTCCTAGATGCCCCGTCAAAGGAAAAATATTCCAAAGAATAAGGAGCTACATAAAACCTAGGAAAAAGAGGAAAAATCATTGACTAGGAGTCAATAGAACCTTATCCTGGCTCTGCCACTATCTTTCTGCATGCTCTGAACTTCCTCAAATTATAGTATCATAGTAATGATTTAAATATGAAAGAGATTTCAAAGGTCAGACAGCTTAACTCCCTCATTTTATAGAAGACTGGGACTTTAAGAAGGTAAATGACTTATCTACTGCTATTGATACCACTTCCTTCCTTCCTTTTTAAAATGTAAATACTGGATTACATATCTAAGGTCTTTTCTTGTCCTAACATCACCTGAATGCCATAGAAGGGGCTGATTGGAAAGAAACAATTCTACCTAAATTAAGATTTTTCTCTCAATTACCCAGCTGGGACAGTGTACAGATCCCATCAAATCAGACTTTGATCATAGACACACTAATGGGCAGAATCTTTAGAGAAATAATGGAGAAAGCATATACCTGTAGTTTAAGAGCAGACACCCAAAGAGTCATGCTAGTAACATATATATGTCATGTCTGAGAGTTGGAGTGTGGTATGATTTCTCATTGAAAGAATTCTCCAAGGAAGAAAATGTCTCTTTCACATGTTTGCTAGTGCCTGAAATTCTACCACTGAAGCTTCACTACTCTAACGGATGAACTTGTTTTTGTTGTCATTTTTCATTCAAATCTGTTGTCACCCAATTTGGGGTTTCCTTGGCAAAGATACTGGAGTGGTTTACTGTTTCCTTCTCCAGCTCATTTTAAAGATGAAGAACTAAGGCAAACAGGGTTAAGTGACTTGCCCAAGGTCACATGGCTGATTTCTGAAGCTAGATTCGAACTCACAAGCTTGAGTCTTCCTGAGTTCAAGTCTGGCACTTTATCTACTGTCATCTAGCTGCCTGTGCACCTACTTATATAATTTAGATGTCTGTTAAAGTAAGCTTCCCTGAACAATAAGATTTTACACCATTGGTGGTCATTTAAACTTTATTGTGAATGAATTTTTTATCTTAACTTAAAACTAAAAGAAGTTTTAGAAACCAGATCATCCAGCCACCACATTTTACATAAAAGAAAACTAAACATCAGAGGTGGGATTCAAAATCCATTTCCTGGGAACAGGCTAAAGGAAGGGAGCCTAAGAATATTAGATACTTGAGAAAGAGGAAAAACAGGAATGAGGGAAGGAATACAGAGCGACAAAAATTTTTCATACTTTCCAATTGTGCCCAGGGCCAGCTCTCTGTCTAACAAATGCATCTGGTACTCAAGTCATTTATGTTTAAGGTCAGCAGACATTTGGGACAACAAGAAATTAAAAGATTCTCTAAAGCAGGTGGGGTCTGTGTAGGATCAAGAAGGGGAGAGAAAGAGCTAGTAGCAAGGAAGAAAGGAAGTCAGTCATAAAAAACTATGGAGTCTATTAGCAAGCACCATAAACATTCAAATGAGGCATTATAGAGCAGACCCATTATCTTCTGAGTTTTGAAGTATGATGGAGTGGCCATATGTTACAGAAATTGAAGAATGAGAAAGGAGACAGATTGCAATTACCTGAGTTGGAATTTGGCCAGTATGCCAAAATTCAAGTCTTTGCATCCCTTTGTGTGTATAAGTTTCATTTATCAGAAGTACTGCTCTGAAAAAAAAGAGAGAGGTCACTTCTGATAGTAAAAGATCCCCATGTTTTTAAATGTCCACTTTGTACTTTTATGCTCATCTGCTTTGTTATAAAACAAAGCTCCCTGCCTTGACCTCCGGTAAACACTTCTCTTGCTTGGCTGCAGAGGAGTGAATGTCTAGCAGTGCCCTGTTGGAGTTGTGTTGTGAATATGAAATTTTGTGACTGCTTTATTAAAGCTTATGTATATTTCTAAGGCAATGTTTTTGTGTCCTTCAATGAACCGATGGAGTTCCTTTCCATCAAAGAACCAGATGTTGGGTGCCGATTGGTTACCTTGATTTTATACACACATTCTTATATCCCAGACCCACTTCCAAATTCACTGGGTGTCAAGAATTCACATAGATACTGTCTTTAAAAATGAGCACATTTAGGGGGCAGCTGGGTAGCTCAGTGGAGTGAGAGTCAGGCCTAGAGACAGGAGGTCCTGGGTTCAAACCCGGCCTCAGCCACTTCCCAGCTGTGTGACCCTGGGCAGGTCACTTGACCCCCATTGCCCACCCTTACCACTCTTCCACCTATGAGACAATACACCGAAGTACAAGGGTTTTTAAAAAATGAGCACATTTAGCATCTGTTTCCCATGGTTGTTGTGTGGATAAAATTGGATATTATTTGTAAAGTGCTTTATCAGTCTTAAAACTCTCTATAAGTGGTAGCTATGATTATTTTCTGTTGCTAGAAAATATATCTGAAGTATTTCTTGAAATACATTTGAATGACTGTAGTCAGAATGCTATGGAAAGAACAATGGACCTGTCATGGGCACCAGGGTCTCCCAGGATACCCCAAATTCCCAGAGACACCGCAGGTCAAAGATTACATGAGGAATTCATCTTGTAGGGCTGGAAGCTGAACAAACATAGGATCCTCTACCTCTAGGCTTCAGATGTATTTATACTAGCCTCAAGATAAGGGTCTGAGCATGAGGAGATATCTTGTGTTTACATCTCAAACACATTAGGTTCCTCCAGATAATTTACCCACCGTTATGATCCCTACATCTCAAACATCACTTATGATCCCAAACATCCCTAGGTTTCTCAAGATGGGTAACATGATCCGGATGCCATAAAGGATGTGTATTTGTACTATGCCCCCAGACCCACCTCTATGATCAGGATGTCATAAACCATGTGTGCTTGTGTTTAAGCCCCCAGACCCAAAGGTACCTGTTCTGTTACCTATTCTCCCCTGTTTGCCCCACTCATTTGTTCTCATTGTTCATCCCTCTCCCCATCCTTCCCTTCCAAGTCACTTAGACCCCATCCCTTTAGGATATAAAGATCCTAAACTTTTCTCTAAACTGTTTAAGGAGATAGTTGGTTCTGCATGCTGCCTCTCAACCATTCAACCTAAATAAATGTCTCTATCTTTAAAGGGTTTCCACCAGAGTCTGTTGTTCTTGAAAGGGCACCCTCTAGGACCAAGGGTTAATCTCCAGCCTCCCACAACAAACCAGGAGTCAGAAGTCCCTGGTTTTTTAAGTCACCTCCTGCTAGCTGGGTGATCTTGGGATAATCATTCTGAGCCTGTTTTTTCATCTGCCAAATGGTGATGGTAAACCTAGCCCAAGCAACCTCATCAGATTGCTATCAAACTCAAATGAGATAATAAATGGGAAAGACTTTAAGCACCATGTAAATGCAAACAATTTGAATTATGTGGTAAATGAAGATAGAGCAGAGCAGATAGAGAGATTGCCTCTAAGGCAGGAAGAAATGGGCTCATGTCCTGCTTACATGTTGCCTGTGTGACCTTGAGAAAGTCACTTAAGCTCTCATTAACCAGGAAAAATGAGACTGTAAGGTACAGAGTAATTGCTAATATGCATTGCATATAAGCTTCTTAAGAGTTAGGATCAGTGTATTTTTTACATTAGTGTCCCTAGCACTAAATAAATGCTTCTTTACTGATTGACAGAGGGCATCCCCTCACAAGGAGTTCCATATTAAATGACTTGCTCAGAGTCACATAGCTGGGAAGTGTATGAGGTCAAATGAACTACCAATGAATAACAAGTCCATATTAAAGTTGTATATATACATATATGTGTGTTTATGTATATTATATACACAAAATTAAATATATAAATATACATAGGTAATGCTATATAATATTCATACATATAATATATATACTATGCAAATATTCAAGAAGCTTGTATGCTATATGTAAAATAAACTGTAATTTATTCTATTTCAATGATATGTATATATGTATTAATATTATATAAAATTTAAGTATAACTTTTGGAACACATTATTGTATTCCTAGAAGATCACAAAGTCATGTCTTGGCTTGTGCACAAATTGGACCTAAGTGAGGTAGAGTTGCACAAAGTCTTCAGCCTCATTCTCTTTTCCAGAGTCTTTGGAGTCCAGGGGCAAGACAAAAGTCAGGATGGCTGGTGATGGTTCAAGATGCAGTGGATGAGCATCTTCCATAGCTGACCAAGCTTTAAGCACACCACTGTGTCTGCTTCATCTGCCTTCATGGCTATTAGAACAAATTTTCTCAATCATCCATTCCACCAGGGGAAGTCTTCACATACTTGGGGCACACATCATCCTAACTCATCAATGGGTTTGTGGTTCATTGGTTACCCTTAGCCTGGTTTGGCCCATCTGCCAAGGTGGGGCTGCTGCACATATTATAGCTTCTTGGAGCCACAGGTGAGAGCAGAACACCAGATGGACACCAAAGTAAATGAGCAATTTTAAGAGTGTTTGGCAAGCCCTCACACCAAAGATGCTGGTCCTCTGTGAGCACCCATATGCCCCATATATATTTACTTTTGTCTTTCAATAACCAATTGAAATAAACATGTATTTAAACAATTTATACTCAAAATTATATTAATTAATTAAATAATATAATCAATTAAATAATATGATAATATTATCATAGACTTCTTAAGACTGTATGTTTCCAAAGAAGCAACAAACTATATGAAGTTGTTTTAAGATGCTTATCTTTGATTATTTGTGAGGTTGAATTTTAAATGATATTTATACAATGTGCATAAGATTATTATCATTAAAACAATATAATTATAAAACAACATGTAGAAATATAAGAGTGGCTCAGAAGATGTGACAATAATGTGATATCAATAGTAAGAAAAGTTGTGATGATGATCAGCATTTTGCAACAACTAAAACTAAAACACACATTTTGTTCAATTTTGTGCTCTATAATGTGCTAGGTGCTAGAACAAAGCAGAAGCCATAATAATAATTCAGACCTGGAGGAGGACAATGAAAGTAAAAAGAGAGAGGAAGAAGGTAACTATGAGAACCATTTCATACAAGAAGATTAATAAACCACAAAGACTAATATAATAGTATATTGGGAAGAAGGATGAGGAGTGTGTCACTCACATTCATGGAGAACTGAACTAGGGAGGCAGTTGAGGAAAGGCATATGGGAGCAGGTAAGTAGCTCAAGTGGATTAAGAACTAGGCCTAGAGACAGGAGGTCCTGGGTTCAAATTTGACATCACACACTTCCCAGCTATGTGACTCTGGGCAAGTCACTTAACTCCCACTGTCTACCCCTAACCAGTCTTCTGCCTTGGAACCAATACACAGAATTGTTTCTAAAATAGAAAATAGGAGTTTTAACAAAAAGAAAGGAAAGAAAGGCACAGAATCCAGGGAACTTTGCTGAAAACAGGTTTCCCAATTCTGCCTTATATATTTTCTTTGAAATAGTCCCTACAATAGGAAATAAGACAGGAATTCAAAAGAAACTGTGTCATGGTCTGACATCAGTGAGCAACAATGATTCTCTTCATTTCTATGTCAAATTCTTTGTCCTTTCTAACATTTTTTGCAAACATTCAAGGAAAACTAAAACACTCAAGAAATGGAGATTATGAAGATTTCCTTCCTAAAACATAAATATATTTTAATTTTAAGCAGGGTGGTGCCCCCATGTTTTCTGAGATCACCACCACCTCCTACCATTCTAGTTTTCTGCCTTTTCCCCTCCTTGCTGGAACATCCTTCATCTCCCAATGGCCTTCTGAACAGCCTCCACCCACTTCCCTTAGATCCTGATGGACATGGTCCAAGATCATAATCCCAAGAGCCATAAAAATAACACGTTGCCCCAAACAACTGCTGTTGCCATTATCTTCAGAGAGAACAATCTTTGCAAATAATGGACCCTCCCTGCCACTGACCAACTGCCACTGACAGGCAAGTAAAAGTCCAAGACCCTTAAAATTACCAGCATCTTCCAGACCAGCCTATACCTCAAAGCCATAGTCCAGAGAAGCCATCCTTGTGTAGATATCTCCTGGCAACTTCTTCTGCTCTTACTGTAGCTCTCTTCTCCTTAGCAGCCACAGCTATTAAAAAAAAGTTCTTAACACTACAGTCCTTGGGACTGTCAAATGGGTCAACATCAGAAACAGATAGGGTTTTACGAATGCAATCATATTAAAGAAGATCTGCTCAACTGTAGCAGCCATGGGCTCTTTCCATTTGATTTGCAGCTGAAACCTCCTTTATGTGTTGTCTTACCTAATTAGAATGTGAGCTCCTTAAGAACTGGGGCTGCCTTGCTTTTCTATTTGCATTCCCATTATATAGAATTGGTTTGTACATAGAATGCATAGTAAGCTTTTCCTTTCATTCATTTTTATATTTTCATAGTCCCATCTTTCAAAACTTGCTGTTAAGAAAGATGCCCAAACTCTTTCAGACTCTAGAAGCAAAATGATTGATAACTTAAGATTTGACCCTGTCCTGGGAATATTTCATTTAGTCTAAAAGGGAAGACTTCATATTAGGAAGTGCATGTTTTTAGAATGATGAATAGAATATTGATGTTAGCTGATATGTGAGAGAGGTGCTTGGAAGTGGGAGAGGTAGGATGGGTTGATTGTCTTCCCTACCTAGAACAAGATCAACACTAGTCAACATTTTAAAGGCAAATAAGTCATCAACAGGAAAATTTGTAAGCAAAAATTTTGTTCTAATAAACTGAAAACATAGAACTCCATTAAAATGCTTTTCAGTGCCTAGAGACACAGGGCTAATACTGGGTTAAAGCCATTCCACATTGTAATGAATGAGGTGTTTCCTGTGTACTGTTTCAGGTAAAGATGGGATGCTCCCCATAAAATGGACATACCTATGGAATAAGAACAGAGCTTCCATTTCTCTTCTGTATATTATTATCACTTTTCTTCTTTCAGATGGTCTTCAGTTCCATGTATTTACATTCTCAAATCAATCATTGTCTCCTGTTTCTTTCGTGAGACCAGCCACCACAGGTTTACAGTTTTTATTCTGCCAATTTTATCTGCTGAAGGCCATATGTTTTTCTCTCACAATTATTTTTTTCCTTTTAATCAATTCAAGAAGTGTGCTATGGTTCCATGTGCATCGAAATCCACAGGGTCCTCTGCTTTCTCAGGTATTGAATCATTTCCCTTTGTTTTATAGTATTTATTCATAGATAACTGAATTCTTTTTTTTTACCAGATATGGAGGTCAATTTTTTTTTCCTGCAGTTAATGCCTTCCTGTTGGTTTTTCTGCTTATGCTCAAGGTCCTGGAGTTTTCTTCCTACAGAGATTTTTAGATAATTTCAGTCTTTTACCCCTTAGTTTTCCTCTATTGATTACCTTCAGACTCTCTCTGCTTTGATGGTGGTCACCCTGAGGGCTGCATTTCAAAGCAACTCAATCTCTTCCCAATGCTGGGCAATTCATTCACACTATATCAGCCTGAATCTCAGCCTCTTATGACTTTTGGGGGGAAAAAAAGGTCAGTGCTGGGTTCTTTTTTCTCTGACTTAGTGGAATGACCCATAGCCAGGTACAGGTGTCCTATCCCAGTTCCCAGTGTTCCTCAGCTGTCTGGCTGAGTTCTATTGAGACACAGAGCATGGTCTTGTCCCTGAGCTATATACTGAACACACTTCTAGTATTTTAATTTCCCCTGCATAGGGGTCGGTGAGGGGTGGATAAAGTCTAGTTCTGCTGTAAACCTCTGCAGCCTGATAGCATGATGGGTGAGAGGGTGCTGGATTGTTAGCTGATCAGGTTCTTACCTCATTTGAGTTCTTGGTGTCCAAGAAGGTGGCAACAGTAAGAAATTACTCTATGTCTTGCAGATAATTCTTGTACTGGAGAAGTTTGAGAAGTCAGTAGGACTGGAAAAAAAGTTCTAATTCTCCATCTTGTTGGTTGTATATATTGCCTGTTTCTCTTTTTCTCTCTCATCTATGCAGAGATGATATATTGATAAAATATTTTCTGCTTTACTACCTGGCTAATGTCATTGCATATTTTATCATTTAAATTCCATATATTCATTTGCTCAAGAACCATGGGCCCAGCAATGTGCCTCATAAGCACTGTGGTCATAGGCACAAAGATGGAGCAGGAGAAATAGATAAGAATTAATAAAACATGACCTCTGACTCAAGTAGCTTAAAATCTAATGAGAGATGGATGGGGGAAAATGATGAGAATGCAAATTTAATATGAATTAGACTATTTCTGTAAGTTTAAAAGAGGAAAAGAAAGTGATATAAGATCAGACAAAGGAGATATCACTTCCAACAGAAGAAATCAGGGAATGTTTCATGAAGAAGGTGGCAATTGAATATGTAGGGTAGGTGGGGAGGGGAGCAGGCTTCACCATATAGAAAATTTATAACTACAAAAAATAATTTAAAACTTAAATATAGTATATTACTCTTTTATGTTACTACAAAATATTATCTTTGCCTCTCTTAGAATAATTTTAATCTTTTATTGGAAACAATTAATAGTAATTGAATCCCTCCAGGAGAAGTTGGTCCAGCTTTAACATATCACTATCTTTATTATTTATGTATGCATTTTTGTATCTATTTCCTTGTGAATTATGGCATTATGTGGCAGAGGTATTATTAGTTGTCCTGAAAGGATCTTTCAAACAAAGCATAATAGTGGTGAGCTTCCCAAATGTGTTCTAGATTTATTGGTGTAATTTCCAAGGTAATTTTTAAAGCATGGTGTTTATTTTGTACTTCAGAGATATGACCAATCAAATGATTTTGTAACATGGTGGCTCAGGTAGAATTTTTGAGAAGAATCCACATTCTGTAGCATCAGTCCTGGAGGAGAATGAGGAAAGAAGTTCAAGGTGATACTGGAGAGTCAGTGACCTAAAAAGAACACTGCTGAAATATTTGATTCAGTTTGGGGTACCTCATTTTAAAACTTTCATTAGCATACTTTTCAGAAAAAGGCAACCAGAGTTGGGGAATGTAGGGGTAAGGCTCAAAACTAAGGCAAACAAGTGATGGTTGAAGGGAAAATAAATGCCAGAAAAATAAGAGGCAACATTATTGTTTTCTTCAAATATAAGAAAGATTATCATGGGGAAGAGGGCTTAGTCAACAAGCATTTACTCCTCTTTATTCTAGTGCCTTCCCTCTTTTAAATGTTTTCTATTTATCTCACATCAAGTTTGTTTGTGCATATTTGTTTGCTTGCCCCCCCCCATTAGAATATGATCTCCTTGAGGGCAGGAAGCACATTTTGCTTCCTTTCTTTTTTTTAATCCCAAGTGCCTGGCACATAATAGGTGCTTAATAAATATTTGTTGACAGACTGATTATATGCTAGGCCATATGCTAAACAACAGGGATAAAAAAAGAAGTGAAAAAACAAAGACCCCTAACCTCAAGAAAATCACATTGTAATGTAAGTGTTTCTTTGTTCATGAGCAAATGACTATATAGATACAATAGGTCTAGAATGATAATGGAAGGTAATCTCTTGAAGGAAAGCATCCTGGGGATTGGGGTAGGGTTGGGTAAAGAGAATAGGGGAACCAGAAAGGTCTTCTGCAAAGGTAGGATTTGGGCTGAGTCTTGAAAAGAAGCAGGAAACCCAGGAAGCAAAGATAAGGAAGGAAAACACTATGGTCATGAGGGACCAATAGAGGAAAGCTACTTCTTTGTGACCCCATTTTGGAGTTTTCTTGGCAAGGATTCTGGAGTGGTTTGCTATTTTCTTCTACTGAGAGATAAATTACAACTCATTGAAAGACAAACATATATATATATATTTCCTTGAATCCTTGAAATTAGAGGAAGGGACTTCCTGGAGAGACAATGAGTGTCTCATATCTTGAGGTCTTCAAACAGAGGCAATTGACCCCTCATCAGGAGTGTTGTGGAATCAGTTCATGCTTTACCAGAAGGTTGGACTGAATTATAGCTGAGGTCCCGTCCATCTCAAAGATTCAGTGAAATATAGACAAACTCTATTTGTTTATTTTGTTTGGAGGGAAGGAAATAAGATTTCTTCTTTTTTTCATGCAAAACACACTTCCATATTGGTCATTGCAAGAGAATATTCATAAAAAAACAAAACCCCCAAATAAAACCATAAATAAATGAATGTGAAAGATGATATACTTTGATCTGCATCTGACTAACAGTTCTTTCTCTGGAAATGGATAGCATTTGTTGTCATAAATCCTTCAGGATTGTTCCAGATCATTGTATTGCTGAAAGTAAAGTTTTTCACAAATGATCATTGTACAATACTGTTGTTACTATGTACAATGTTCTCCTGATTCTGCTTATTTCATTCTGCATAAGATTTCCATTTCATGTGATATCTTTCTCCCAACATTGTTGCTTTTGGCTATTTCTGAAAAAAAAAAGCTTTATAATAGATTAAGATAAACCTTCTCTGTGACAGATTAATGACTGTTCCTACAGGTGTTGACCTTCTCTTCTTTCACACCCTGTACCAGGAGACTGCCAAAAGTCACAAGGACTTTTTAACACCAAAGGTTATATGACAGCTAAATCAACAGAAAGGCGAGGTTTATACTGCTATTCCAGTGTTATCTGGTACTATTGTTGACATTAGACAGGTTAGTCGTCAAATTAGGGTGCATGGTATTCTTAGAGGAACTATAGCAGGAATTTGGGGTTTTCTTTCTTTTTCCCCCCATTTCCTATTTCCTGAAATACATAGTCATAAAGATAATAGCATAATATCTAACAATTACATGGCATATACTAGGTACCAATACCTATGATAAGCACTTTGTAATTTTTATTTCATTTGATCTTCACTATAAGTGGGAGAATTTACATATGAGGAAACTGAGGCAAAGAAGAGATTATGTGACTTTCCCAGAGCCAACAAGTGTCTGAGGTCAAATTTAAACTCAGGACTTCTTGACTCCAAGCCCAGCATGCTATGACATTGTGACTCTGTGGGGCCCAGCTTTCTTATGTATTCAATCTAGAGAACTCTAGACAAATTTAGGGACTAGGTGAAAAAGAGGAGGTAGTGATGCTATTATGATGATTCTGCCTGAACTAAAAACTCTGCCTAAGATTTCATCTCTTAAATATTTAGCTCCTCTATAACATTTAAGTAGGTACTTAAAACCTGTTCATTCAGTCCAACAAATCACTTACCAAGTGTTAGTTGTTGTTTGTCCTTTCTTTTTTCCAAGAGGACCAATGATATCATGGGATGATAGCTTGCCTTGCACATGAATTGGATTTAAGTGAGGTGGTGTTGCACAAAATCATCAGCCTCACTCTCTCTTTTAGGGTCATCAAAGTCCTATGGCAAGACAAAAGTCAGGAGGACTGATGCAGAAATTAGAGAGGTCCTAGGCCATAACAGGGAATAAGTGAAATAGCTGAAGAGTCTCTCTGAGCCTCAGTTTCCTCATTTGTAAAATGAGGGGTTGAATTTGGTGACTTCGGAGGTCCCGTTCAGCCTGAAATCTATGAATAAGCAATTATACCAAAATATTTATGGCATATAAATGGCTATTCAATATGAAGGATAGTTACCGGTTGGTGGTAGATAATTACTCTGGTCACAGCTTTGTCACTCTTAGGTGGTCAGTCTTCTAGACTCATAAAGGGAATTGCTGCATTGTATGGAATAAAAATAATTAATAATAATATTAACAATAAACAATTGTTTCAGGAGATTTTCCTCACTGATATGGGCATGGGTCTGTGTGTCTTTTCTAGTATGCTAAAGGGCATGAGGGGGCAATGGGTGGCATCTCTTTCTCCCTCCACCAAGCATCTTGTGTATTGTGGCTTTGCTTGCTACCTTCCCCACTGGAAGAGGGTCAATTTTCTGTTAGGGAATGAGTGTATGATAGTAGATATTTATAGATCTCTTAATTTGTAAATAATAGTCTATGATAAGATGATTGAAAAATAGATGGGCATTTTAATATAGCAATTGTTCTGAATCACTGTCCTATCACCAGAAAGGCTGTTTCAGATGTCCAGATGTATTAGTTCTTCCTACACTATGAAAACCAGCCTCTCCTTCCCTATAACCAATGGTATGCTCTAGTCAGTTGTGCCAAGCTGAAAAAAGCTGATTGTTAAATTTTCAGTATGAAATTTTAACCCTTCAGAAATGGACAAATGCTACAAATCAGGAAGTGATGGAGAAAATGTTAATAATGTGGATTAAATTTTAAATTGGGTCATGCACAACCCCAAACCCCTTTTATTCTCCAGAGATCAGATTGTTCAACATCTACCAGCCTATATATAACACTGGGGGGTTTAAGCAAAAGTTTAGAATTTGAGGGGTTCAGTCCAAGAATTACAAACTGTGGTCATTACAGTTATACTTGCACAATGGCAGCCTATTGACATTAACATGACAAGCTGAAATAGCTCCTCCTCTGCCTGAGCTCACTAGAGGAACACCTCAGTCTTTATAGGGCAGTCATAAGGTATTACTGGACTTTTCTGAGATCTGGCATTTAATACATAAACAGGCATGTTTTTTTTGATAGAGAAATTAGGAGCATGTACCCTCAAATGGCTAATTCCTCTGATAGAGGAGGAGAGCCCCCTGCTGGAGAATTATTAGCAAATAAAAGCAAAGGTTTTTGCTCGTTTT
Source organism: Gracilinanus agilis (assembly GCF_016433145.1). Classification (NCBI taxonomy): domain Eukaryota; kingdom Metazoa; phylum Chordata; class Mammalia; order Didelphimorphia; family Didelphidae; genus Gracilinanus; species Gracilinanus agilis. The sequence continues at coordinate 628,778,317 of NC_058131.1, forward strand.
CAGGTATTCCCATCATAATTGGGATAGAGTAATGTGATTCTGAAGAAAAAAAAAGGAAGACTAAATCAATGTATTCTGCCAACTGAAAACCATCAGGGGCTGGGAAGAAGTGGATCCTTAATGGAAGGATTTTGAAAGGAATTACAAAAGCATTTAAAGGACCCTTTAGCTGGTCTCTCTTAACTGATAGGACCATGTAACTGAATGACCATGAAGAAGACAGGAAGAAGAGGACTTGAGGCCAGGAAAATATACTGAAAAAAATATACTGAACCATTGGTGGATTGGGAGGAAAAGAGGGTCCTGAGCTTACCAAGTTGAAAGTTATTTAAAGATTAGGATGATGACGATAATAATGATAGCTAGCATTTACAGAGCACTGTAAAGTTTGCAAAACACTTTATATATACATATGTAGTATATATAAAATCTCATTTCGTCTTCACAACAGCCTATTTTTATTACCATCTTATAGAGGAGGAAAATAAGGTAGATAGGGCTTAAATGACCTGTTCAAGGCTAATAACCAGTAAATTTCAAACACAGGTTTTCCTGATACTATCTAGTGCTCTGGCCACTATGCAAAGCTTCTTCACATATATTCTCCCCAAAGGTGGCAGTACTGGGCTGCCCATGGTCTACACTTCCATGCCCTGAATCATCTATCCAGGAGTTTCTGTAGCATAGGTATAAAAGATTGTAAGCAGAAGCTTTAGAATAGCAGAATAGTACTGAAAATGGACCCTCCTAAAAAGTTAATTGAAAACTTCAATTTTTCCAAATATTCTGTGCTCACTCATCAATCAACAAATATTTATTAAGCATTTAGTGTCAGGCACTATGTTAAATATTGTGGATATTGATGATAAAACCACTATTTCTTTTCCCTCAAAGAGTTTACATTCTAATGGACAAAATATACATAAATAGCATATACACGAGGCAAAGGAAGCTTTTATTTTAAACTCTTATCTTTTGTCTTAGTATCAATTCCAAGACAAAAGAATGTCAATGGCTAAGCAATCAGAGCTAAGTCACTTGCCCAGGATCATACACCTAGAAAGTTTATGAGGCTGGATTTGAACCTAGGTCCTCCTGACTCTATCCATTATGCTACCTAAATGCCCCTCAAAGGTACCTTAAAGAGGGAGGCTCTCGTGGCTAAGGATAGATTTAAGGAGGAGAAAGCAAGAAAAATTTCCTGCACATATCTTAAAGGATGTCAGCCATACTAAGAAGCTTAGGTGAAGGAGCATTCCAAGCACGGAGGACAGCCAGTTCCAAGACATGGAGTTAGGAAATGAGTAATTTTAGGTAGCACAAATTTGTAGAGTATCTGATCAGCATGATTTAATGATTTCCATCTGTTCCATTCAGCAGCACCTGAGTAGGAGAGAAGAGGGTGGATAGTGGGAATAATCTAAGGTGATTGGGAAGGTTGGTAAGATGTGATTATTGTTGGACAAGGGAGTTTGATAGTAAAGTCTAAAATTAAACTGTTTATATAAGAAGTTGAAATTGGGAAAGGAAAGGGAAGAGTTTGACCAATGTAGGAATAATGGTCTGGGATAGTACTAAGGGATGGAAGGATTGGTAGTCACTCTGAGGACAAGGAGTAGATTTAAGAAGAATAAAATATATGGAGAGATGGAAAGATAAAAAAAAATTGTAATCAGATAAAGGAGATTCAGCTCTTGAATATGGAAGTGGAACACCTATAGATGAGGTCAAGCTTTTTTATATTTTATAAAGTTTATTAATAATCACTTGAAATAGAAAGAAAATAAATTAAAAGAAACAGAAGTTCAAACCTAATTATCTAACAAAAAGTACACACACACATGTGTAGATTCTCCTGGCTGACATAAAGCCCACTTCCACAGCCATGATCACAGAGAGAGGAGCAAGAGGCAGGGTCACACAAAAACTTTATCTCCAAAATGTAAGGATGTAACATGAAAAGGAAAGTGGGAAGCTGAGATTCAGAGTTGAGGGGAGCAAAAGCTAATTATATAATACAAAATGGCCCCACATAAATTATCAGCATTTTAATATATTTCCAGCAAAAATCAGTAGCAAGATTTAGAAAGAGAAACTCCATTTACAATCACTCTAGAGTCTATACAATATAAATTGAGAATCTTTTTGCTCAGGAATTATATAAACCCAATTACAAAACATTTTTCACACAAATAAAACTAGGTCTAAACAATTGGAAAAACATTAATTGTTCATGGGTAGGATGAGCTAATATGATAAAAATGAAAATCCTACCCACATTAATTTGCTTATTCAGTACTATACCTATCAAACTACTTAAAGCCTTTTTTAAAGAAATGGAAAAAAGTATAACAAAGTTCATCTGAAAGAACAAAAGATCAAGAATATCAAGGGAACTAATGAAAAAATGTTAAGCATAGGAACCTAGTAGTATCAGATCTTAAACTGTACTAAAAAACACTGATCATTAAAACAATATGGCATTGCTTAAGAGACAGAAGGGTGGATTAATGGAAAAGACTAGGGGTAAATGACCTTAGCAAGCTAGTGCTCAATAAACCCAAAGATCCCAGCTTTTGGGACAAGAAGTCAGTATTTGACAAAAACTACTGGGAATATTAGAAAACGGTTTGGGGAAGATTGGATTTAGATTATTTTCTCACACCTATACCAAGATAAGATCACAATGGGTTTATGACTTAGACATCAAGAGTGTTTTAAGTTAATTTAAGTTAATTAAGTAAATTAGTAGAACATACAATAGTATGCCTGTCAGATCTATGTACGGGAAGGGAAGGGACTTAATTTAAGACCAAACAAGAGGCAGGAAACATTATAAAATGTAAAATGAATAATTGTGATTATATTAAATTTAAAAAGCTGCATCAGTTTTCAAGTCTTTTCAGTTTTTTCCGAGCTCCTCCTTCTCATTAATGATAAAATAATAGGATTCCATTATGATCATATGCCACCATTTGCTGAGTCATTTCCCAATTGATGAGTTTCCTCTTAATTTCCAATAATTTTGTCACCCCAAAAAGAGCCCTTTAAATGTTTTGTATTTTTATTATATTCGGGTCTTTTTCCTTTTTGTTTTTTAATGCCTTTTGGACCTAGTTCCAAATTGCCTTCTCCAGAATTGTTGAATTAGTTCACAACCCCAAAAGTTCATTCCTTTTTCAATTTTATCACATCTTCTCCAAGTTTTGTCACTTTCCTTTTCTGTCACAATAACCAATCTAATAGATGTGGATTGGTCCCTCAAACTTGTTAACATTTATATTTCTCCAAATGATAGTGACCACCCTCCTCCTGAGGAAAACACATCAACTTGAGCACAGTCATCAGGTTTTGTTGCATTATGAATCCTGCAACATGAAATAAGAGATGATCTCTAGCTGAAAGCCTTCCTACAAGGAATCCATCTGGAACTGATTTGTTCAGAAGACATTTTCTCCTATTGAACAAGCTCTGGACTCTCCATTTTAATGTCTTTCTTCATTCATGATAGGAATAAGATTTCTATCCAAAAGGAATTCTGGCTTGGGAATAAGAGATGATTGTTGCCTGAAAGCCTTATTACATTGATCAAATTCCTAAAGTTTCTCTTATGTTAATAAGCTAAGAATGGAAACCATAAGCACAGTCTCACTTACGAAGTTTCTCTTCAGTGGGGATCTTCTGACATGAAGCAACTGTGGAGCATTAAGGGAAAGGTTATCCGAAGTCATTATATTCATAAGGTTTCTCTCCAGTGTGGATTATCTGATGTGCAGCAAGATTATCCCTACATATGAAAGCCTTTCCACACTGTACATTCATAAGGTTTCTCTCCAGAGTGGATTCTCTGATGTGCAGCAAGATTGTCCCTCCATATGAAAGCCTTTCCACACTGTGTACACTCATAAGGTTTCTCTCCAGTGTGAATCCCCTGATGTGCAGCAAGACTCACCCTGTATATGAAAGCCTTCCACACTATGTACATTCATAAGGTTTCTCTCCAGTGTGGATTCTCTGATGTCTAACAAGATGACCCCTCACTGTTGTTATGATTAAAAATGATGAGGGCCGAGATCAAAAGGGAGAATATTATTTTAATAAAAGTCATGCTGATAGAGATAAACTGACCACGTGCCTGTAAGAAAAACCTATTCCAACCTCACCTCAGCCATTTACCTTCCTCTCTCCTTGAGCTCAGGTAACTAAAGAGGAAGTTCCAAGTCACTACCCCCTACTTAAAATAGTCCCTCACCTTTAATACATCATCCAAAACAGGAAACCCATGAAACCCGTTGGACCACGGGAAATGTAGTTTTAAGGACCCCCACAGGTCCACAGAAGTTTGTCAAACACTATATGGAGGTTCAGTCCTTCCAAATAGAACCCCAGGTGATTTTAACTAACACATTACCCCCTGTGATCCTTTGGGAGATAAATCTCCCCAATGGATCAGGAAAATATAATCAAATTAGAGTTTACAATAATTTAGAGATAAAAGGGAGAAAGAACAAAACCAATGTTCGGTACATTGACAAAAAACCATTAAGGGGGCAGTCCCCCTTTCTGGTATAAACTGTCCATTCAAAATAAATGCATCCAACCCCATAGTTCAGATCAACTGTGCCCCAAAGTTCAAATTGGATCTTCATGATCCAGTGAAGGCTCTTCAGGCATCTTTTGGTGCCTCCACCAAACAGGTTCATCGTCTGGATTCTGGGGAGATGGCAAAATCCTTATCCTGAAATTACTTTCAAAGAATTTAAAATTTACATTATAGATTATAAAACATACATTTCCTTCTGAGAATTAACATTACCCCCCCGAGTTTACTTTGAAAGGAGTAAAAATTGACTTGCAATATAGATTATAGTTCAGACATTATGATTATAAAAACTTAACACACACCCCCCTGAGGAAAATATTTAACTAACACATTATCCCCTGAAAAAGTCAGCCAAGGATGCACGGCTAAGTGAGTCACGGGGGTGCATGAAATCAATTGGCAAAAGAAATAATTTTAAAAAAAAAGAATAAAATTCAAAAAAAAGGAGAAAAAAATTAACTTGTGAACAAAATGTAAAATGTGCAAAAAATGTAGGGAAATAAACAGGCCTTTGATTCAAGGCCCAATGAAAGCGATTTAAGCAGTATGCTATAACCCACTTAGGGCCAGAACTACAAAAAAATTGCCATTTACTCTATATATATAGAGGAATAAGGGAAATGCCTTTCTTTGATCCGATTTTTCCCTGCACCTTCTCAGGGAATGAGCCATTAAATGATAGCCAATTTTAGGTGCTTCACTAGGAATTTAAGTTGAGGGGACCCACGTCCTCTAAAGTTTTAGAAAAGACTGGGACTCCAGGACTCAAACCCCAATTTCCAAGCCCTAAAGTATTGGCATAGAACTCTGCAATCCATGCATATCTTTTAGTCAAGTCTCTGACCATGTGGCTCGGCACTTCTCCTGGAAACAGAGAGGCATTAAATCACAATCCCATAGTCTTAGGCTCAGGCTCAGGTATTTGCATTGAGCTTATTTCACTGTAGAATAAAAAAAAAGGATAAATAATGATTATATATGTACTTCCAGTACAAGATGAGAAAAAGGAAAAATCAATTGCTCTTTAAAAAAATGTTTTAAAAAATCAAAAATATATATACAGCTTAGAACTAGAAGGGTTTTGGTACCCAAAAATGAGATTTTCTGTGAGAGAAAGTGGGTTTTACAAAATAGCAGATTCACAATGCACATTCAAATAGAGTACCATATTTCTAATAACACATTTTAAAACAATAAACAATTGATGTTCAAAAAGTCATATACTTGTTACAAGTTTTAAACCTTGGCTAAGGGTTTCTCAACAAATTCTTTTACTGCTTCCATATAAAAATCTGATATTAAAAAAAACCTTCTGGTCTAAATTATCCTCAAGAATTCTAGACCCTTCTGATAAAAGAGGCTAAAACATAGACTAATATATAAAAAAAAATAAGACAACAATTCTTCACAATAAAATATATAAAGCTTATCCTTTAAGACAATAATTCTTTAAAATAAATACATAAAAACCTTATCATTTATACAGAAGGGTACTAAGCATCTAAAGTAAATTTTTAAAAGACCTCTCATAAAATTACAATTTAAATCACAAGGCAATCACCAAACTCTCCAAAGTTGAACAAAATTAAGGCAATTTATAACTTTTAAAATGTGTAACTTTCAAATGGTACAAGAACATAGCATTGTTGTTGATTACAGTAAAAATGAAACCTGAAATAAATTAGGAAATATAATGAGTATCAGATAACAAGCTGGTCAAAATCTCTTACCAGTTCTAATAGATTTTTCTCATTATTTGGGAGTTACAATAAAATCATAAACAGAATTAATCTATCAGCCACAAACTACATTAACTTAAAATGATTCAGTGCAACAGGAAAATCAACAAAATAAGCAAGATTAATTTACAAAACTAATTAGCAAAATACAGTAATATACAGTCTCTCTAAAACAGAAATAAAACTCATTCAGTTCCGAGGTTTAAAAGTTCACCCCTTGTTCAATTTAAGGTTCTTTTGATTGAGTTCTGCTGAGTTTAAGGAGTTTTTTTTCTTATGATCCGTATTTGCTCTCAGTTCAAAGTTCTGAGCAGGTATGGGGGTGAATAGTCCTTCCCCTAAGTTCAGTTTTTAATAATCGCAAAAGTTTGAATAGGCCATGTGCCTGAGAGGTTCAGACTCTAGGTCCACGTGGGCTTGGGGTTAGAGAAAGGCTTATGTCAGTTTTGTAGAAAATACCCACGTGTAGAGCCTGTGGGGGTGGGGGTTGCCTAAATTAGGTTTTTAGAGAAACACGTGGAAGGCTAGAAATAGGGAGAAAGGGGGATATACTTCCCAAATTCTTTAGCAGTAGAGTTGAAGCTGAACCTCCGAGTTCGGCAAGTCAGGGTGGGGGGTCACTTCTTGGAAATCTCAGGATTCTGGATTCACAGAAATGGAGTCAGGAAAAGCTGCGGAAATCACAGGGACTGGAACGCTGGTAGGCTTGTAGTCAGGAAATGGTAGGAATGGAGATCAGGTCAGGAGTCAGGAGATCAGCAGCAGAGATACACTGGCTGGGCTCCGGTATTTTAGTTTTGAAGCCAAAAGCCAGAATTGGTTGGCCTGACCTCCCAAGGTGGTTTGGGCTGGACTGGCTGGCTGAGTCCCGCCTGAGGCAAAAACGTGCTGTTGCTTTTAGCAAAAGCATGGAGAGGAAGGCCACTTTCCTTTTTAAAAAAAAGTGCTCAAAAGAGCTGAGCCAGGCCAAAAAGAAAGCATGGCTATCGTTAGGCTATCTGGAAGATTGAGAGTTCGAATTTTGACCTTCTGGTTTGCCAAACTGTTATTATTAAAAATGATGAGGGCCAAGATCAAAAGGGAGAATAGTATTTTAATAAAAGTCATGCTGATAGAGATAAACTGACCACGTGCCTGTAAGAAAAACCTATTCCAACCTCACCTCAGCCATTTACCTTCCTCTCTCCTTGAGCTCAGGTAACTAAAGAGGAAGTTCCAAGTCACTACCCCCTACTTAAAATAGTCCCTCACCTTTAATACGTCATCCAAAACAGGAAACCCATGAAACCCGTTGGACCACGGGAAATGTAGTTTTAAGGACCCCCATAGGTCCACAGAAGTTTGTCAAACACTATATTGAGGTTCAATCCTTCCAAATAGAACCCCAGGTGATTTTAACTAACAGTGTGAAAATCTTTTACATTGTGTACATTCATAAGGTTTCTCTCCAGTGTGGATTTTCTGATGCCTAGCAAGAGAGCTACTTTCTATGAAAGCCTTTCCATACTGTGTACATTCATAAGGTTTCTCTCCAGTGTGGATTTTCTGATGCCTAGCAAGAGAGCTACTTTCTATGAAAGCCTTTCTATACTGTGTACATTCATAAGGTTTCTCTCCAGAGTGAATTCTCTGATGTGCAGCAAGATCACTCTTCCTTGTGAAAGGCTTTCCACATTGTGTGCATTCATAACATTTCTCTCCAGTGTGGATTCTCTGATGGAGGACAAGCTTAATAACATGAGGAGACTGAGGCAGATATTATAATTTTGAATATATATATATATTGACCAAGATCCTATAACTAATCAGTGTCTGAGGCAAGATTCAAACCCAGGACCTCCTGACTTTAAGTACATTCTTCTACTGGGCAACCTTGCTCCATCTGTATTTCCATGGGTCAATGTCACCCATGATTTTTTTCACACTGATGTCTTTCTTTTTGATATTTTCAATGGAGTTACTTGGGAATTAGCTTAAAGGAAATCATCAAACACAATAATTGAAACATTTTGGGATGATAAAATATATTTGACTTTGCTACTAAAAGCAATGCAATGATCCAGGACAATTCTGAGGGACTTATGAGAAAGAACCACTATCCATATCTAAGGAAAGAACTATGAGAGTAGAAATCCAGAAGAAAACATGATTTATCAGTTGTTTATGTGGGTATATGATTTGGGGTTTTGCTCTTAAAGGATTACTCTATACAAAAATGACTAATATGGAAATATGTTTTGAGTGATTATATATGTATAACCCGGTGGAATTGCTTGTAAACTCTGGAAGGAGGTGAGGAAAAGGGGAAGGATGCAACAAGGATCATGTAACCATGAGAAAAAAAATTTAAAAATTAAATAAAATAAATTCTTTTCCGGAAAAAAATTAGCTTAGATCTCAACAAATATCAAAAACAAATTAAATAAATTAATGAATTTGACAATGGATTCTTTAAGACTAAAGTCTTAGACATACTTAAAATACTAGAGACACAGTATACATGGCATATAGAGAAAGTCTAGGGTTCCCCTTTGCCCTATCTCTGCATACCTTACTAGTTTCAAAAGTCTTAGATTTTGTTTATTTAGGGAAATTTGTTTATTTAGAGGAATCTTGCACCTAAAGAATCGTGTTAAATTTTCTTTCTACCTGATTTCCCTTTTCTCTGTCTCTCTGTCTCTTTGTCTCTCTCTCAGTCCACTGATATTTTTCAGACATGATTTTTACAACACACATGCTATTTCTATGATTTAAATTCTCAAAAAAGGTACTGGTAACACTAATGGCTGCAGGGAGTGACCAAAGTTCATGTGCTGATTCATATTTTTCTGTAGTACTAGTCTCCTCCCAGTGGCAGTGACTTAGGAAAAACACTTCTATTTTCTGATCAGTAGGCCAAGAGGAAAAAATGGTCATAAATTGGAAAATAAGTAGAAATTGTTCTAAATAAAATACTATCTGGAAAATAAGTATATATTTTGTATATATACTTGTATATATTTTGTATATATTTTACTTTAGAAGTTCTGTCTAACCCAAAGATTCTTAACCTTTTTTATGTCTTCAATCCTTTTGATAGCCTGGTAATGTCTAATACTACTGTGGTTTGTTTCTTACATTCATAACTGAAAGAAATTATACATTTCAGCTAAAAGTTAATGAAAGTAAAAAATGTGTTTTTCCTACCTAGACTCATAGATTCCCACCTGAAATCTATCCACAGACTCCTAGGTGAGGAATGGGGTTGGACCCCAGGTTAAGAATCATTGGAAAGGGGCAGCTAGATGACACAGTGGATAATTTACCAGGCATGGAATCAAGAGGATCTAGGTTTAAATTTGGCCTCAGATGTTTTCTAGCTATGTGACCCTGGCCAAGTCACTTAAGGTCATTTGGTTAGTCCTTGCTCTTATATCTTAGAAGTATTACTAAGAAAAAAATAAGAGTTTTAACAAAAACTTTTAACAAAAATATCCTCAAGGAACCACATTTGAGTGGTTTGATCTTCTTCCCTTAAATGATAGTGTAATAAAGTAGAAAGATCACTGACAGTAGAATGACAGGACCTAATTCAAATGCTACTTCTGATCCTTATTCCCTCGGTCTTCAAATGAGTCTTTGTTCTTACATCACCTAGTCTCTTCATTCAATACAAAGGCAGTCATGAGCATAGGAGCTCTGGTAGAGGGGTTGAGTCCCATGGAACAGCTAACACTAAGAAAGGAGACTGAACAACAAAGGAAGTTATAAAACCACACACATGAACCAATTTCCTTCAGGGACATGGAAGGAGAAAAGAAGGGGATAGAAACTGGCAACAATTTTCTGGTAAAAGCTGAATTTGCTACAATCAAGTCATTTGATTGTAATATCAGTTGCATTTCTGACATAAATGTTCTCTTGATGATTATTTGAGAGTCTCACAACTAACATTAAGAGGATGCCATGGGGAGAGCCCTGTAGCAAAGTCCAAAAGGGTTGGAAACTGGAGAAAAGGAAAGATAACAGAGAAGAAGTGTAGAGCATCTCAGGCAAATATCTGTACATAAAAGTCAGTAGTTTTAGAACTGAACTCATGTATTACTTTGGCCCATTTCCTGAAATTGGATCATAAGAGCTCAGGGGCTAAGAGAATGAGCATGTGAATGGACTGTCTTAAGTTACCCTGTTATCTTATATGTATGTACATAGTGTAAATATACATTTCTTACACACCCCCATGCACACTATATGCATTTAACTCAAGATAACGGTGAACTCTGGAATGCATGTCACCCAGGAACCTTTAATAGTAGTATGTTTTTTTTTTCTCTCCAAGCTTACTTCTTTACTTGTTAGGACTGTAGGAACTGCATTCAGTGACTTCTCAAGCTTTTCAAGCTCCTTTCTAAGAGGTATGTGGGGGAATGAATGCAGGGGATGACATAAAAGGAGGTTGGCAAAGAGGAAAACATAATGATCAGGATGGGTTGCTGGGGTGGAGAAAGTGGGAGAAACTAAAATTCTCCAAAGATAGATGACAATTGTTTCTATCAGTTGTACAATAGGTGTGAACTTCCACAAAAAGAACCAAAGAAATTTTTGTATAGCTCATTTCGCCCTACAAAGGCATGTAATGTTAGACTCGAACTTTTAAATGAAATATCCTGCCTCAAACCTTAAAGCTTCTATTATTTTATCTATACTTGAATAGGGTTATGGTGTTAAAGATTTAGAGTTCAAAAAGACTTCCAAGATGATTGAATCCTACTTACAGATGAGGAAACTGAGACCCAGAGGGGGTAAGTGACTTGTCCAAAGTAAGACAAGTAGGAAGGAAGGTCCTCCACAAGAATGCTGGCACTATCCCAGGTGCTGAAGAAGATTCTACTCATCTCACTTTACCTCTCAAAGTTTTTCTGTACTATCTTTCCCTTGATTCTCACTTTTTACCAAGTGGATGCTCAATAAATACTCATTAAGACTGATTGGCTTCTCTGGGGTTACATAAAGAATGAAAGACAGAGTCCTGCTGGATTAGAACCCATATCTCCAGCCTCCTCCCCACAAACTTCTGGTCACGAGCAGTACCTCCTTAGCTTGCCATTTAGATAATGGCAGATCTTGGGATCATAGATTTATTTTTATTTATTTATCTTGAAATTTTTATTTAATTAATTTAGAACATTTTTCCATGGTTACAGGGTTCACGGTCTTTCTCTCCCCTCTCTCTACCCCTCTCCCATAGCCAACAGCACAATTCCACTGGGTTTTACATTTGTCATTGGGGATCATAGATTTAAAACAAGAAAAAGACCTTGGAAGTCATCTAATTCAAATATCTAATTTTACAATTGAGGAACCCAATTGAAATATGCTCTTCGCTTCTGTCTTCCAAATGATATAATGTATAGAGAGTGTTTTGTAAAAAATGTGAGCTATTAGCATTACTGTGACTATAACAGCAATAAGCCATTTTCAGTGGATGTTGTAGTATATCATCATTGCTTTATTTGATAAAGAAAAGCCCCCTACGTAAGTTGCAGGTAATAAAAACCAGTATTGTGAAGGACTCTGGGCAGGGAGGGCTGTGACTTTGCTGTAGTAGGGTCTGAGTTAATTTCAACTTATTAAGCGCCTGTGATGTAAAAGGCACTGAGGTGGGTGCACGGAAAACAAAAATTAAAGGAAAAAATGGCAGCCCTTGCTGACTTTAACCATCTATATGGGGAAATGATATGTACACAAGTCATTGTAATTCAAATGGTATTTTCTCAAAGGTATTCTCAAGGGTAAGTGCTGGCTCATCCTGAGCACTATTTCTGTAAATGGGTCCTAGGGATTAGGAACAATTGAGCCAATGCCTTCTGCATGGTATAACACCAAAAGTTGATTCATGTGGTGTTCAAGCACAGAGTCAATCAATCAATCAATATTGATTAAGTGCCTACTGTGTACCAAATGCCATTTTGAGCACTGCAGATACAAATATGAAAAAAGAAGGACAGTTGCCAGCCTCAAGGAGTTTATAATATAATGAGGGGAAGAATACAAAAAAAGGAAATTGAAAAGGGCGGGGAAGGTACCCAGAAAAGGGGCATGATAGAGAAGTCACAGAATTGAAACTAGATGGGAAATAAAGAGAGGGCTGTCCTTAAATGGAGATTTGGGGGCTCTGATGAGCTATTGATACTAAAACTGATTTGATTTTTCAGGATGAGGAAATTCTTTATAATATATTTTCAAGGGGCAGGATGGAGAAATTCAAGGGAATATAGTCAAGTAGAAAATGAAGACAATAAGAATAATAATTATTATCATAGCTAACATTTATGTATCACTTGTTATGAGCCAGGCACTGTGCTAATCACTTCGTAATTGTTATCTTATTTGATCTTTGCAACTACTCTAGGAGGTAATCGCTATTATTTCCTCATTTTACAGATGAGGAAACTGAGGCAAAAAGAAGGTAAGTAACTTGTCCAAGGTCACATGGCTAGTAAGTGTCTGAGGCTGGATTTGAACTCAGGTCTCCTAGACTTCAGGCTCACCATTCTATCCACTATATCACCTAGCTTCCAAAACAAGAGAGGACAATAACAGGTGGGAATAAGACACTGAGCTTTCCTGGTTGCTCTGCAGTATTTGCTGAGATCCACAAATTGTTCTTATGCCAGAACCAAACTTGTATAAATGTCCTGGCATGGGAATGGGATGATAAGAGAAAGAATATAGCAATTATCCCATTGGGTTAGTGGGAAAATGAACCTAGGAAATAGTTACAAGCACAGAATATGGGTAACAAAAAATATTACAACTCCTAATCCTCTATCCAACAGTTTTGACTTTCAGTGGTAATATGGCAAAGTGTCCCTGCTCTGCTTCCTGAGATTATAGATGCCTGGATTTTGCTACCTTTGAATGTCCCACTTGAATGAATGAATGAAATATAATAAGTGCTTTCCTAGGAACCCAGCACTGTTAAAACCTGAGAATACAACAAAAGATCAAGAGTCTATACCTTCTAAATGGGAGAGATAAAAGACATAGACGGACTCCACTGTAGGTGAATAGAAAGGCCAGATGGTCCCAAAGGTGCATCGGAAGATGGCAAAGTCCAGTGTTCCTTCATATTATCAAAATGTAATTGGCTCTTTTCACATCCAAGTGATGAGGGAGTCACACCTCCCCACAGGTAGAGGGAAATGGGACATAGCCCATGACTTTTCAAAAAAGGTGAATGGATACGAGCATCAGAAAGCAGTGGGGGTGCCCTCTCACTGGACCAGAGAGAGAAGACTTTTAATGTCCATATGGGAAGAGTAAGAGAAAAAGAAGCACTAGAAGGAAGTTGAAAAAAAAAGCGCTTGCTCCAATGAAACTTCTCTTTGTATAGATCAGATCTTGCTGTCTACACTAAACCTTCACTTCCCTCATTCATACTGAATCTCCAGTGTATTATTTTGGCTGTTTTTTCCTAAACTCCTTATACATTTGTTTCTTCATCATAAGATCTAGGTAACAACTCTGAAATCTGCTCAGTTGTATAAGTCCCAGTGTCAGTGGCATTCTCCATGACATTTTCAAATGGAAGTAGCATTGGCTTTACTTGCTATCACATCACACTGCCAAATTCCTTTTCAATGTGCAACTTATTTTCTTATGCCTGCCTCTTTTAACATTAATCTACGCTCCAACACAACACCTGTTATTCTGAATTTCTTTTCCCAGAAGTATTTGTTTAGGTTTTTTCAAATTGATTTGTACTTTGTTGACTCTTGGGTCATTTCATAACCAGCCCCCATCTCACCTTTCTAGTCTTCTTATATCTTATATTCCATCACTCCCCATTTTTTTGTATGATCCAGAGACACTGGCCTCCTTGTTAACCCTTGAACAAGATATTCCATTTCCTAACTCCAGGCATTTTCACTGGTTGTCTCCCATACACAGAATGCTATCTCTCCTCATCTCCACCTTCTGTTTCTCCTTCACTCAATTAAGTCTCAACTAAAATCCCAGAGGATATTTTCCCTAGAGCTCTCTTAATTTTAATCCTTTCCTTCTGTTGATTATTTCTATCTTATCTTGTAGATAGCTTGATAACATATAGTTATTTGGGTAGCTAGATGGAGCAGGGGATAGAGTACTGGACCAGGAGTCTGGAAGACTCATTTTCCCCAGTTCAAATCTAGCCTCAGACATTTACTATGTGACCCTCAGCAAGTTCCTTAATTCTATTTGCCTCAGTCTCTTCATCTGTAAAATAAGCTGGAGTAGGAAATGGCAAACCATTCCTATATGTTTGCCAACAAAACTCCAGAAAAAGAGATCATAAAGAGTCGGACATGACTAAAATGACTGAATATAATCATTTTTATGTCATCTACCTCATTAGTTTGTGAGCATCTTGAAAGCATGGAATATCTTTTACCTTTCTTTGGATTCCCAGCACTGAACACAGTTGCCTGGATTTTGGTACTTAATAAATGTTTGTTGACTGATATTTTCTTATTTTTTCTGCTTTATTGGTCTTAGTAGATTAAGCAAATAAATGTGGTTTTTTTGGTTATGAACTCTCTAATATTTACAGATAGCAAATTGTACTATCAGATTAGATTTCATGCACAGTAGATGTTTTATTTAATGTGTTTATTATCATTGTAATTAATCCAAAGGAGACTGTTTTCCTGCATTTTCTGTCTGACTGCTGTATAGTGCTGGGTTAAGAGCTCATCTTCAGAGATTGTAGAAAACAGAGATGATCGAAACCCTCAAATAATCCAAAAAGTATCATTAGCTATTTTCAAACTTTTCCCTAATTACAATGGCAAATGAGTCAAGATGAAAAAGTTTGGACTATTTATCCTGCCTCATTTGCAAAGCATTATGGTGGATAATAGGACTCTGGTACAAGTTGTCAATCAATAATGCAATATCTGAAATAGATAAAGAGGTATCACAATTTGAAGAGTAGCCAGTTAATTTTTCTCACCAGAGAAAGGAAGGAAGGAAGGAAGAAAGGAAGGAAGAAAGGAAGGAAGGAAGGAAGGAAGGAAGGAAGGAAGGAAGGAAGGAAGGAAGGAAGGAAGGAAGGAAAGAAGGGAAGGAAGGGAAGGAAAGAAAGGGACTTCCTCACTCTAAGAGCAGTCAGTATACTTTCCATTGGGTAACTGTCAATAACTACTTTCCCGTGGGTGAATGTCCTTCATGATTTGCTTTCTAACTGACTTCCTTCCTTTTGTCCTTCCAAGTGGAACCATTCAAATTAGCTTAGACTTCAGCAACCATTTAGACATCTGTGCATTTGACAATGTTTTCTCTAAGATCAAAGACTCAGAGATACTTTAAAATACTAGAGGTGATGTATACATAATATAGTGCACATTTCCAAAGTTTCTTTTTTTCCTCATTTTAAGAATTCTAAAATATTTATTTTGTTCCCTAAAGATGACAGTTTCCAGACTCTTGAGTTTTCTCCCAAAACTCAATGCTAATTTGGTACCAGAAAATCCTATACCTAAAAAATTATATCACATATTTTTTCTCTATCCCAGGCATCCCAGTCTCTCTTGCTCCTGGTATTTGTCAGAATAGGGTTTCACAATGTATAAAACATTTCTGTATTTAAGATTCCCCAGGAAAAAAAACACCACTGCCAACCCAAATGACTTCTGAGAGTGACCAAAGGGCAAAGGCTGATTCACATTTCATAAGGTCAGTCACATTCCATTGGCAGTGGCCTGGGAAACACATGTCCCATTTTATCAGTGTGTTTGTAGCACCAGTTCTAAACTCTAAAAATAAATAGAAATTTCTCTAAATAAAAGCATGTCTGAGCAGTGTACTTTCTATTCTTCTATTCTTGATTTTTCTTTAAGGAAATGAGTCTGAAATCATTAAACTGATGCAAACATATCCTTTAGGAGGCAGTATGATCTAGTGGGAAAATGAATGAGTCAGAGAACCTGGATTCAAATCCAAGCTCAGATACTTAAACCACCTGGATCCCCAAATGTCAAGTCATTTAACCTACCTGAGCCTCAGGTCTAAAAATGAGGTAGTTGAGGTAGATGAATGCTGAGGTCTCCTGTAAATTCAGATCTGAAATTCTATTGACCCTCAAAATATGTTCAGGCTAGGTGGTGCTGGATCTTGAGTTAGAAAAACCTGAGTTGAAAAACATCTTCAGAGACCTACTAGTTGTGTTACCTTGGACAAGTCACTTAACTCTGCCTCCATTTCCTTATCTGCAAAAAGAGCTGGAGAAGGAAATGGCAAGTCACTCTAGTATCTTTGACAAGAAAATCTAATAGGAGTCAGAAATAGTTAGTCACAACTGAAAAATGACTAAATAACAACATAGATCATAGATGGGTTACCATTCCTGAAAAGAATATTAGTAGTGACAGAACAAGGAGAGCTTCTACTTTCTTAGTAGGTTCTCAGTTAATGAAAGTGAAGATGCATCATCATTCCACAGTATCACCAACAGCTCAGATTAACCAGGTCTTTTTTCATCCAGACCTCTAGATTTTCTTTTCTAGAACCTCACTCTATAAACAGCTCTGCTTACTGTGGCAATCAACTTTTATGTGTTTATGATAATTGAAGGTTAAAGTACTCACGTGTCCCCTTATATCTTTCCAAGTCCTTTTCCTTGAAGTAAAGTCCAAAGGATACAAGCTTGGTTATAAAAGACATTCCAGCTGTGAGTAGAAACAGTTGGGACTACAAAGTAAGTTGCAGCTTTCCATGTGACCAGAGAAGTTTGCTTGGGGTTAGAGACTGATCTCATATTTCCTAAGGGGAAAAGGGGTGGTATAAGAGGGAATAAATTCTGTATAATTCAAGAAAGCTAGAAATGAGATGATCTGGGTTCTGTTTCTGGTTCTGCCATTAATTATCTGACCTTATTCCCATGCCCTTAGTTCCCTTATTCGTAAAGTGAGAAAACTGGATTAAATTATGTTTAATGCCTCCTTTTACCTCTGGGTCTATGATCCTTCAAATTCTGACATTTTATCATTATTTTCTAAACTATTATACATACACTGATTTTAAATCTCAATTATTTCTAACATAATCTTAAATATCAGAAATATTACTACAGGCTACATGGAGTGGACTAGATCTTGCTCTTATGAGACTCATTTACAAGTGTATAAATGTTTTCATTCATTTAGATGCTGCAACTTTGGACCATCACACTCCTCCTGCTGGCCACAGTGAGAGGTGAGCATAATATTTCTCTCTTCTAATAGAACTTAATCATATTTTAATAATCAGTGATGATTTATAGTGCATTTCAGAAAGGTACCCTCAGTAAGATTTCATTCCTATCACCAGAGTTATCTCCATGTGTCTCTGAGTCAACCAGAAAATTTCACCAAGAAAATGACAAATGCTCAGAATTCTCACTGTAGCTCCAAGTGAAGGCAGACTTTAGTTCTTGAAGGAGCATGTTAAGGATATTATTTTCTACCAGATACTATGGATGCTCTTCTGTCCTGCCTGACTTTCTGACATTTAAGCATCATCACCTATAACTTTTCCAATAACCATGGAAACTTTTACTGAAGGTACCTTTCTGAAATGTGGATTTGACAGTTTTGTTCAAAGGAATACAGATCAGAAATGAAGTACAAAACTATGGATTTGGGGCCAACATCATAATTAACTTTGTTCGCTAAAAAAAAGAAAAGAAAGACTCAGGACTCAGGATTGCTTTGGAGCTTCATTTGATAAAGAAGGGTCAATCTAAGGCATAATTGGAAAAAGTGGATATCAATATAATATGATTTGAGGGGGTTAATGACCCATAAATAATTAATCCAGTGTCCTTTTCTCAGTTCTTATAGTCATTGACTATACCATCCTTGAAATCCTTTCTTCAGGATGTCAGATAATATTTGATTTTCCTGGTTATTCACTTACCTATTTGACTGCTCCTGATTTTTCTTCCTCCCTTTCTTCCTAAAATGTCAATTTGTCTTCTAAATGTAAATGCTCAGAGGTTTTGTCTCCAACCTCCTAACTGGGATGGGTAGATATTCTGTCTTGGATAGATGCAAAAACATACCTCTCATTCTGCATCCCAAGTCCATCACCTCTGTCAGGAAATAGATAAGGCATTTCTTTGTCAAACCCCTGGAATCATAATGGTCATTGCATTGATCCTGATTATTATGTCTTTTTAAAATTCCTTATCATTACAGTTTTTGTAATTATATAAATTTTTTCTCTTGGTTCTGCCCATTTGATTCTTCATCAGTTTATAAAACTGTGCATTTTTATAATATTGATGTTATGGTATATGTTGTCCTTCAGATTCAGCTTACATCATTCTGCATTACTTTGTGTAAGTCTTTGTTTCTTCGAAATCATCTATTTCCTCATTTTTTAATACAATAATTATTCTTTGGTCACTTCAGTTGTATCCAACTCTTGACAGCTCTATTTGAAGTTTTCTTGGCAAAGATATTGGAGTGGTTTGCCATTTCCTTTTCCAGCTCATTTTACAGAGGAGAAACTGAGGCAAACAGGATTAAGTGACTTGCCCGGAGTTGTACAGCTAGTGAGCATGTGAGGCCAGAATTGAACTCCAAAAGATGAATATTTCTAATTTCATAAACAGCACTCTATCCACAGTGCCACCCAGATGCCCCATAGTATAATGGTAGCCCCTCACATTGATAGGTACAATTTATTCAGCTATTTTTCAGGTGATGAGTGTTTCCTTTAATTTATGTATTTTTGCTACCACAAAAGGGATATTATGAATGTTTTTGTGCATTTTGTATATTTTTTCCCATTTCTTTTGGGTATCGGTCTGGCAAGGGTATAGCTAGATCAAAGGGTATACACTATTTAGTAACATTTTTAAAAATTCTAAATTACTTTGGCAGAAAGTTTTAGTACATCAACTTGCAAATTGTTTCCCCTTAGCCCTTCCAACATTTTTGCTTTCTTTTTTTTTGGTCATTTTTGCCAATTTGATTAATGTGAGGTATAACCTAAGAACTGATTTAAATTGTATTTCTCTAGTTAATGTTGATTTGGAACATTTTATGTGACTATAGATAGTCTGAGTTTCCTCTCTTGGGAACTACCTTTTCATATACTTTGATCATTCATCAATTAGGAAATGTTTCTTATCCTTATAAATTTGAATGCCTGACAGTATGAAGTATAGTGCTTCATAATCACATAATAAATATTCTTTAATTAGAAATCATGAAAGGTTACCTGGAAGAAGGGAGTTTTCAGGTCTTTCCTAGCTCTAGGTCTATGAACATATGAACCAGTTCTTGAAAATTATATTATTATTTTTAAACTAAGATGTCCCTCTATATAATGTAGGAAGGTGGTAAATTGGAAAGAGTAAGGAAGACTTGAGTTCAAATCTTATCTTAGATATTTACTAATTATGTGATCCTGGGGAAATTGTGTAATTTTTCTCAACCTGAGTTTGCTTATTTGTAAAATGGGGATATTAGTAACACCCCCATCACAGGGTTCTTGTAAGGATCAAGTGAGATATTATGCATTCAAGTAACATATATGTATTTATATATACATATGTCAGTATTAGTTACTATTATTATAGACTTGAAAAAGATTATCTTCTAATTAGTGGATAGTGCATAGTTTATAATGCATACTTAATAAATGCTTGTTGTAGTGGTTGTGGGCAAACCACTTTAGCCCTCTGAGACTGTTTTCTCAACTATAAAATGGGAATGGTAATACTTGCACATCCTACTTTACAGTTACTGTGAAGAAAAAAACTTTACAAATAATAGCATGCCTAACACTTCACATAATGCCTGGCACATAGTAAGTGATAAATAAAATCCTTGTTGATTTGGCTAAGTATGAATTATTATTAAATTTGTAAAAATAATCCTTGGTTGAGTTGGCAGTGGAATTCACTAATCCTGAACCAACCTCAAATAAAATGAAAAGTTCATTTTAGCACCCTAATAATTCAAGTGATCCTAATAATGTGTAAACACTCAAGGCCACAATCTTGGATTATTTCCAAGTTGGGCTTAGTTACTTTCAAAGATTCCATTTATCAAAGTAATGACCATAGTGGCATTATCTAGTTCTTCTGAAAACCTAAAATTATGTATTATAAATATATAACCATATATGTTATATATATGTACATATATATGTCATATTTCTGAAAGTATATTTTAGGAGATGATGTACAAGTCTTGAGATCAGGAAGACCTAGGTGTAAAGCTTGCTTTGGATGTTTACTACTAGATGACAATTTGGGGCAAGTCACTAAACCTCTCTCAGTTCCACTTTCCTAATGTATAACATGAAGATATTATATCTGTAATAACTATCTCACAGCATTGTTGTGAGACTCAAATGAAATGCTGTACAAAGAATATGGAGAGTACAAACTTTAAGATATTGTAGGTGTTGGTTATTCATGTCTTGTTTTTCATCCCCACGCTACAGGGAAAGAGATATGTTTTAAAAAGCTTGGCTGCTTTTCAAATGACAAACCATGGTCTGGAACAATCCAAAGACCTTTCAAAACCCTTCCCTGGTCTCCTGAGGAAATCAATATCCGTTTTCTCCTCTACACTAACGAAAATCAAAACAACTTCCAGGTAAGATTAATTTATGGAAATAACCAAATATTCTCTCATTGGTATTAAAGTATTATGGGGAGAGCCCTGGACAAGAGACCAGGGGACATAGGATTTTATCCTAGATCTGTCATTTTGTGATGCTTGGTAAAGTCATTTCCTTTTCCTGGGTCTCAGTTTCCTCATTTGTAAAATGAGGAGATTGGACTAAATGGTGCCTGATGTCCCTTTTAACTCTAATTTCTCTCTAATTAGTTAATTAATTGATAAATAATTAACTCTAATTTAGACAGGTAAATGCTCTGTTAACAAACTCTTACATGTATTCAGAGAGCTTGGTTTGTTATTTGAAGGAGCCTATTTTAAGTCCATAAATAATTTGAATGCAGAATGTATTGTCTGTCCATTTTATTATAGGCTATTGTATGAAATATGAATTATTCATGTACACTTAAATTAAACTAAAACTTATTAAGTGCCTACTATGTGCAAGACACTATACTAGGCACTGATTATAGACAGAAACAATCTCTGCCCTCGGGGAGCTTACATTCTATATGGAGGATACAAACTGTAAAATAGAGAAGTAAACCTGAGATAATTTAAGGACTGGAAAGAGCATAACAACTGAGGGGGTCCAAAAAAAGTTCAAAGATAATGTGATTCATAAACTTAGCCTTGAAAGAATTAGGGATTCTGAAGGGCAGAAGTGAATAAGGAATGCATTCCCAGAATAGTAAAGAGATGAGAAATAGAGAATTGAGGTTAGGAAATAGCTGCTAGTATAGCTTAACTTGGTTGACATGCAGAGGCCATGATGAAGAATAACATGAAATAAGCAAAGAAAGGTTGTTGACAGCCAGATTGTTGAGACCCTTATTAAATAATGTCAATGACACTTCTCCTCGTAAATGGAAGACGGACCTTTTTCACAGTGTTTTCTTCTCCTGGCTCTTTCTGAAATGAACCTAACCTAGTTTTTTTTTTGTCTATATGACACAAGGAATACAATGGAACCCAGGTGGAACTTGAGGGTCATACAAGAGAGACATGAGATAATAGTTAAGAATAAGACAGAAAGTTGTCCTTTGAGTTCTTTGTTATGCTCTTTTCTTGAATTGGAGAAACCTAGTATTTACAAAATTGTATAACTTTTCACATATTTAACAGCATCAACTGAACCCTTAAATCCAAAAATAAGGATACTATAACAAAGGTTTCATGGCTAGATAAAAAGTTCTGAATGCAGTAGATATGGATTTCTCCATAATATTGCATTATTCAGTTACCTACTCATAAGTCTATCCAGCCACAATATCCAACTATCTTTCTATATAGCTGTCCAAAGTTTTGTTCAAATTTTATATTAAAGGTTAAAAGACGAGTTTTTCTTGTATATTTTTACTTAGGTCTTGTACAGTGATGGGCAAAATATGGCCCATGGGCCAGATGCAGCCCCCTAAAACGTTCTATCTGACTGAGTGACATAATTCCTAATGTGACGAATACAATGATTAGGATACAAAACAATGAAACTTTGAAAGATATGCCTTAGAAACAGACTGACAGATGAGTATTTCCTTTCCTTTGGCCCCCTCTTTAAAAAGTTTGTCCATTACTAGTCTTGTAGATTCTTATTACTATCCCTGTTCATAGGAATATTTTCCCAATGGGTTTGGAAAGTTTAATGTGATGCCATTACTCTCTTCATCCCTACTCTCCTTCCTGTAGTAGGATATGATTTTTTAACTATTTTTCCAGTAGGGGAATGAGGTTATATAGATCCATATATAAAATCGTTCTATATCTTGTGACCGAGAGCATTCATTCCAAAGAAGAATTTTTCAGGATGGAGGTATTTTTGTGAAGAGGGACAAAGGACAATAGGACAAAGTACAATAAATTGTCCATCTCAAGGACTGAACTCATGTTTGTAATTTTGTTAGGTCTATGAACTAATCTTCCAGAACTTATCAGTCAGAGGTTTAGGAAAAGCAACATAAATTTCTAATCTCTTTCACTTAAAACAGATTATTGACCCAAATGATCCATCCACCATTGAAGGTTCAAATTTCAAAACAGACAGAAAAACTCGTTTCATCATCCATGGCTTCATAGACAAGGGGGAAGAGTCCTGGTTGTCAGACATGTGCAAGGTAAGAGGCAGAAAATTTGATGCTATGTGTTTTTATTCTAAAGTCTTGAAGCAATAGAACATCCATCAGTTTCCAAGGAACAGGTTCAAAATATATTCCAATATGGTTCAGACCCATTTCTTTGATAGCCCTGGGATCAACAAATGAAATATTATTTGGAAAAACTTGATCTCTGAATAATAGTGGTTTTAACTTATATCACTGATGGACACAGGTCAGGATAATGAATTCTCCATTCTCTCACAATTTATTATCTCTCACAGATTTTGTAGTCTTCAAAATTACTCCTGCTCAAACAGCCACGGTACAGTTGAAGAAGTTTGCCCAAGACCAATTTGGACAGCTCAGCAATGAAGGCTTTACCTATATGCAGTCCATGTCACAGTTTATGTTACAGGGCACACATTGTAAAGGAACTACCGAGTGGCTGAAATCATACTTGCTACATCCTATTTTGAGGCACAGTCAGGCTATCAGATGAAGAATTCAGAGATCTACTTGTCACCCAATAACACTCCTGCTTTGGTTAACCTGTTGTAGGAGGTCAGTCATTCAGTCTACAGACATATATTAAGCACCTACTATGTGCTAGACACTGTGCTTATTACTGGCAACACCAAAAAACGCAAAAAGACAATCCTTGCCCTCAAAGTTAATAATCTAGTTATTGTATAAAAGGGATAATAAAGAACTAACCCCAAATCTCTCAGTTCAAAAGCATAAACAAATCTCATAATTCCTCTCCAAAGCCTCTTTCCTATAAACATGGGAGGCATTAATACCTCTCTCAATTTCTCCAGTTTACCACTCCAAAATGCTTCTAGGTTTTAGAGATGAATGATAGCTTAGAAACAATTTTACCTAATCTAACTCTTTCATTTTACTGAAAAAGGAAATAAAAGATAAATAATGACTCAAGATTCAAAAAGATCCTCTGACTCCAAATGCAATGCTATTTCTTTGAATCTTCTCCTCAATCAGACTCAATTTTCCTGTTTTCCTTTTAATAAAACAAGTGTAGTTGTTCTGTATTAATTTGGTAATCACTAAAAGCAGTTCCTCTTGGCAGTTCTTCCCTAATTTATCAACTTTTAAAAATTCTTATTTTCCAGTTGCTGCCATAAACCTTTCTTCCTTTATGTTGCCAAATCTCATTCCCTAATAATTTAGCAATGACTCTCTTGGCATATGATCAAAATTTCCTTTGTAATTCTTTTTTGGGAGGAACTCTTTGTGGTTCTTTTTTATTACAAAGATATTTTATTTTACTAATTACATGTAATAACAAATTTCCACCCAAGTTTTCTGAAGCTAAATAATTCAGATTAAACACTCTCCTTCCTACTTCCTTCTTCCCTCTCAGAGGTGGCAAGCAATATGATCTGGGTTATACTTGCAAAATATATTCCCATGTCGTTCATTTTGTGAGAGAGTAACCATATAAAACCAAAATGCCAAAATATAAACCCATATAAATTGAAATGAAAAATTGTATGCTCTGATCTGCATTCTGACTCCAATAATTTTTCCTCTGGGGATGGGTAACATTCTTTTTCATAAGTCCCTCAGAATTGTCCTGGATCATTATACTACTGAGAGTAGCTAAGTTTATCATAGTTGATCATTCCACAACATTGTGATTTATATGCACAATGGTCTCCTGGTTCTACTTAATTCACTCTGAAACAGTTCATATTGATCTTTCCAGCTCTTTCTGAAATTATCCTGTTTATAATTTTATAACATCATCAATTTCTTATAACAATAATATTCCATTAACATCATATATTACAATTTGTTCATCCAATCCCTAAATGATGGGCATCACTTCAATTTCCAATCCTTTGCCACCACAAAAAGAGCAACTATATTTTTGTACAAGTAGGTCTTTACACCTTTTCTTGGATCTCTTTAGAATACAGACCCGAGTAATATTACCAGATCAAAGAGTATACGTTGTTTTATAGCCCTTGGGGCATTGTTCCAAATTGTCCTCTGGAGTGTTTGGATCAGTTCATAGTCTATGAACTAGCAATGCATTAATGTCCCAATTTTGCCACATCCCCTTTATTATTTTCTTTTACTGTCATATTGGCCAATTTGATAGGGATGAGGTGGTACCTCATTGCAAATTAGCATTTCTCTAATCAAGAGGGAGTTAGAACATTTTCCCTATTATTATTGATTGCTTTGATTTCTTCATCTGAAAATTGCTTATTCATATCTCTTGGCCATTTGTCAACTGGAGAATGACTGTGTTCTTATAAATTTGACTTTGCTCTCTATATTTGGGAAATGAGACCTTTATCAGAGAAATCTGTTCTACATTTGTTCCCAGTTTGTTGTTTCCCTTCTGATATTGGTTACATTGGTTTTTTTTGTACAAAACTTTTAAATTTAATATAGCAAAATTATTCATTTTACATCTTGCAATTTTTTATCTTATTTGGTCATAAATTCTTCCCCTCTCCATAGCTCTGATAGGTTCTATGTTCCCCTAATCACCCTTTATTTCTAAATCATATATCCATTTTGATCTTTTCTTGGTATAGGGCAGTGATTCCCAAAATGGGCACCACTGTCCCCTGGTGGGTGCTGCAGCGATCCAGGGGGGTGATGATGGCCAGAGGTGCATTTGGGGGCGGTGAATAACTGTAAGGGGGTGGTGATAGTATGTGACAGGGGATGTTAAGTAATATTTTTTCTAGAAAGGGGGCAGTAGATCAAAAAAGTTGGGGAACCACTGGTATAGGGTGAGAGATATTGGCATATATCTAATTTTTGCCATACTGTTTTCCAGTTTTCCCAGTAGTTTCTGTCAAATAATAAGTTCTTATCCCAAAAGTTGGGATTTTTGAGTTAATTAAACACTAGATTGCTAAGCTTATTTACCCCTCCATCATTCTATTTCTTAGCCAGTACCAGATCCTTGGTAATTTTTGACATGATAGATGCTTTCTCCAAGGCAAAGGGAGCAAATGTAGGGAACGCATTATAAGAGAGTACAAAGGGCTTTGTGTATGAAGTAAGAACATATGTAGTTGAACCTTGGATGAGTCATTTACCTTCTCTTAGCCTCATTTGTTCAGCTAGAAGATGGGAGGACTACAGTAGTTGATCTCATGTACATCTCTAAATACTGCCATTTTTCTGACCTTTAAAAAAAATAAGGAATGGTGGAAGTGGCATGAGGGTATATACCATTCTGATATTTTATATTTGCTCTCAGAAGTGTCAATTTTACTACTGTCTGTGGCCGTGCCTAATGAATACAAAGGCCTCCTTTTTGCCCCAACTGATTATAACTCATCACAGAAATATGTTTCATAGTATTTTCCCAGCAATACATAACCACACATAGAAAGTAGTTAATAGAATTAGCAGGGAAACAGTACTTAGCTTCCTTATCTATGAAATGAAGGAATTGAGAGAGAGCTGGTTGCTAAGATCCACATAGTTCTAACATTCTATGAGTCTGTAATTTTCTTTCCACTCAGAGTCGCTATAAAACTCTCGAGTTACAGTATTCTTTTGGAGCTCTTCCAAAGTTACATTGGCTCATGATTCGACCCAAAGTTTCCGAGTATCCTAAAAACATAGGATAGACAATTATTGGCTAAACAAAGCTGGATCAAAACTTTGAGCATGAATATCCCTAATGTCCAGTTGTTCCCTGGAAGCAAGAAAAATTTTAGAGGGGGATGAATGCTATTTCATTTTTCATTTTATTTCCTTCATGAGTTTTTTTCCTTGTATATATGATAGGTGTCTTCTTTCATGGCATGAGGAATATGGAAATATTTTTGCATGATAACACTGGTATAATCAATATGAGACAATGTACCATCTGGGAAGAGAAGAAGAAGAAATATCTTCCACAGTATTTTCTCAGCAATATATACCCATATAGAAAGTAGTTAATAGAATTAGCAGGGAAACAGTAGTTAGCTTCCTTATCAGTGAAATGAAGGAAGGAGGGAGAAGAAATGAATCTGAATTGAAAAATGTCAGAAAACAATTGTTAAAAATTGTTTCTAGCACGAAGCTAAGTGGCTCAGTGGATTGAAAGCCTAGAGCCAGGAGGTCCTGGGTTCAAATCTGACCTCAGACAATTACTAGCTGTGTGACGCTTAGCAAGTCACTTAACCCCTGTTGCCTAGCCCTTACTACTCTTCTGCCTTAGAACCAATACACAGTATTTATTCCAAGATGGAAAGTAAAATATAAAATTTTTATAGGTAATTAAAAAAATAATGAATGCTGTTTTAAAAAATATTGTTTTAAATAAAAATGCTGTTTTAAAAATGTAAACAAACAAAAACAAAAAGAATGAAAAACAGCCACCACCCTCTGTTTTAAGATGTTGAGATAGAAGCATTATTATGTGCCTATAACTTTCTGTACTTTGTACAGTGCAAAATATTGGATATTTCTATAGGACTGCTTATTTAGTTGATTTCTTTACTGTCTTATGTTTTTCCTATTCCTTTATTCTCCCCCGAACCCCCCAGAATATGTTTCAGGTAGAAAAAGTGAACTGCTTCTGTATTGACT
Organism: Gracilinanus agilis; assembly: GCF_016433145.1. Lineage (NCBI taxonomy): Eukaryota > Metazoa > Chordata > Mammalia > Didelphimorphia > Didelphidae > Gracilinanus > Gracilinanus agilis. The sequence goes on from NC_058131.1 coordinate 628,805,963, forward strand.
GGAGAAAGGGTGGGCAAACGAGGTATGTGCAAGCCACCACCAATATCCGGGTAGTCGGGGCTGAAGTGGCCTATTTCATCAATGTCCTATCGGTAAGTTGCCTTCTTTGGGCTGTTGATATGGTATCCGGCTTCCACCTTTCCAAGTCCTGATCACCGTTCCATGTCTGGTGTGAGGGAACACTTACTGCCGGAGAGTTCAGAGAAATAAAAATTTAACCAACAATCCCTGGGTAAAAGTGGTCCCCAAGACGATAAACATCAGGAAGGTAAAAATCATTGACAGGGAAATTAAGAACAGTCATCAAGGAAGATCTCTGTAGTTATAGGAGCTCCCTCTTCAAATTCTAAAACTATAAAACTATTTTTACATCCTCCCTACTAAAAAAAGGCCTGGAGTTGGATCCCAGAGCAATCTCCCTGGGGGCAAACTTAACTCAAACTTCTCGGAGGCTGCTGCATCAATTCTTGGTTCGTATCAACCTCTTTTGGGAATGTAGGAGTGAACTCAAACTTCCCCAGTTCCACTAATGCCTTGTACCACAATACAAATAAACCAAGAGTCCTTGGGATGTATTTTTCCTTGGGCTCACTAACAAGATACAGTGTGTTTGCACTGTAACAATAACTCACATTTATGGAGTACATTTAAAATCATAAAAGATGCCTAAAAGATAGCTGGCTTTTCAGAGAGCTATTCAAAAAGTGTCTGGAATACTTTGGAAGAAGCCTGAAATTAGGGTTGTAGTTGTTCTAATCTGCCACTGGTCAGCAGTATTAGCATTTCCAGATAGCAGGAACAGCATTTGGATACATGAAACAGACTGATTTTATGAGTCAGGATAAAAATAGTAGATTTTTGCCTTTCATTTTTAACCCTCACCTTTCCTTCCTGCCTCCATCGTTCACTCCATCTGGTTCCTTTTTAGCTCCACTAACAATACTCTAGGATTGAATGGGATGGAGGATGGAATGGTAAGCCCAGGGAACCAACCCTGATAGGTCATCAGCCGTCCTTAAGATTGCAGTTGAATATAGCTGCTTGCTAATGTATTCCCAATTTTCAAACCAAAATTGGGCATTTTGCTTTGGTCAGCATTGCACTGTGACATGAGGAGATTTTTGACTTCTAGAGGGTGCATAGTTTGGAAGGGGTATGGAGAAAAAATACCCAAAGTTCTTCTTAAAACATCCTTGTAGAATTCTAGGGGGGGACTGGCGCCTGCACTGGCACTGGTCTCTTGGTCCCTGGGGATGCTACCCAGACCACCTGCCCCTGTTAGGGAGCACCCAAGTACGGCGGCACAAAAAATGGAGTCCTGAGATTTGCTTGACTTAATGGCATAGGAACCACTGGAGGTCAGGGTGGCAGCCTAGGGCTAGGGCTGTTTTGGGGAATAGTTCTGTCAGATGGCTTGGGGTTGGGAGAAAACTGAGGCAGCTTGAAGAAAGCATTCCATACCCCTTACTTGTTGGTGAACTTCAAACAAAGCCTGGTTAGAGTTTAGAACGAGAACTAGAAAGATGGTGCTGCCCTTTGAAGAAATCTCCTTTCTTACAGACAGAGTTTGGATATTCTCCTTCTGAGGTCCACATCATCGGTCACAGTCTGGGAGCTCATGCTGCTGGGGAGGCTGGGAGAAGGCTTGAAGGCAAAATTGGCAGGATCACAGGTATGCTGAAGGTGATGGTGATGATGATGATGATGATGATGATGATGATGATGATAATGATAAAATTTATCTAAAACTTTTTGGTTTGGCTAGAGCCTCTATAAATGCTCTCTCACCTAATCCTTACAACTCTATGAAATTAGTGCTGTTAGTATTCCTGTTTTACAGATGAAGAAACTGATTCAAAGAGAGCTTAAATGACTTGCCTAAGGTCACACCACAAATAAGGGGCAAATAATTGAACTCAAGTTTTCCAGCCTCTATCAGGAAAAATCCTCTAATAATAATGGTAGTGGAGCCTGATGCCTAGACAGAAAATGGGGAGGAGGAGAAGGAAGAGGAGATCTCAAAAAGAATACATCTCTAATGTGATTCATTGCATTTTGAGGATTCTAAAGGCAATTTAGAATCCAGGAGTGCTTCAGATCCTCATTGTAAGCATTGGTTATCATTCTGCCAGTCTGTAGATAAAAAATACAGAAAAGACAGAAGATTGGGATCAATCCACACAGAAACTATAACCTGTACTGAAAGCTATATTTTAAAAGACCAAACAACTATGTTGGTTTTCACTGGTCTCTTTCTCACATCAAAATGAAAGGGAAGAAAAAATATTCTAGTTATTTTGCAGGGTTTTCAGGGAAGGTTCATTGATTGATGATAGACCTAAGTCAATCAAACATTTATCATACTTCCTGTTTCCATTGATCTTGCTGCTAATTAAAAAAGCAGGGGGAGGGCAGACGGCAGAGCTGTTCACAGACATTTCAGAAATGCTCCATCTTCATGCCTAATTGCTACTCAGTTGGTGGCACCTCCTAACAATTTAAGTTTCTCTGAACCCAGCTCTTCTGTCAAAGAACTCAAGTAGAGACAATGAGTAGTGGAATAGAAACAGTGAAGATCTCCAGGTTCTAAGCCTGGCTCTGCCAAAAACTCCCCTCTGGGACTTTGGCAAGTTTCCTCCATTTTTCAGACACCTCTTTCTTTAGCTATAAAATAAGGAGAATCAGAATAGATCAAACTTTAAAATCTCTTGGTGCTTTTATTTATAATCATGTGTTCATAGTGGGAAGAGTTTTGGATTTGGACATCAGAACACCTTAGTTTGAATCTTTATTTATATATACACCTGTATATTTTACCTGTATGACCTTGGGCAAACAACCTCTCAAGCTGAGGCTTCTCATCTACAAAAGGTATGCTTTGGATGAGATGGCCCCCAAAAACACTTCTGACTTTAAACTTGTGATCTTTAAATAAACGTTTAAACAATCTGTGGAAGTCTTGCTATTTAACAGTACCCTTTTTCAAAGAGAAATATCTTTTAACTGTTTTCTAAGCATGGATGGAATGCCTGAATCCCTGATTCTCTTCAAGAAGAGAGTGATTGTTTATGATTTACCCCCCTAGGCTTGGATCCAGCTGAGCCTTGTTTTCAGGGAACTCCAGAAGAAGTCCGATTGGATGCCAGTGATGCTATGTTTGTTGATGTGATTCACACAGACTCTGCTCCTATGTTCCCAAACTTGGGTAATCCCTCAATTTAAATCCTATAATTGGGTCCAGCTATAATTAAACTCTTGACAAGGGGTCTTGGAGTCAGGACCTGATGGGACAGTAAGTTAGTATCTGTTGACCCCTATTTGAAATGTTTTAGGTTTTGGAATGAGCCAAACTGTGGGACATCTGGATTTCTTTCCAAATGGTGGAAAACAAATGCCTGGATGTCAGAAAAATGCCCTTTCAACCATTGTTGACATAAATGGAATATGGGAAGGTAGGTATATTGGGCAAACTAAGATGATACTTCTCCATTTTAGAAGATGTCAAAAATTTATGGGCTGCTCTTAATGGCAGCTAGAATTCTCTTCTGGCTTAGATAAATATTATGCCTCATCCTGGAAATGTACCACAAATAGATTCTGTTGGATCACAGATATGGAGTTATTAAAAGGACCTTAGAAATTGTCTGGTTTAACTTTCTCATTTACTTTAGGATTAGGATACTGGTTAGGTCACTCTGCTAAGAAGTGTCAGGGCTTAGATTTGAATTTGAAATAAATTGATTTCAAATTCTAGATCAAATTCCCCTCCCCTAATTATTTTAGGCTACTTTCACCTGAAAACATAGACTCTAAAGTAGGACCACCTTTATCTCTGGATGAATAAGGAGGCATCAATGACTGTCTTGGGCTAGGTGTCTTCAGAGGCCTTATAATAAGGAGAACTGAGGTTTAGGAAGTTATACTATTTGTGTGTGTGTGGTGTGTGTGTGTGTGTGTGTGTGTGTGTGTGTGTGTGTGTGTGTGTGGTTAATACTATGGCATCCCTGCTTGCGTTGTTGTACAATTTCTGGCATATTAGTAATTCAAGCATTAAGCAAATGTCTACTATGGGTAATGTACCATGCTAGTTAATGGGGATGTGAAGACAAAAAAAAAATATATATATATATATATATAGTTTTTATCTTCAAGAAATTTACATTTTACTAGAGTAGAAGAAAAGGAATATTTTCCCCTAAGATAGACTTTGTTCTACTGAATGACCTTCTTGGAATTTCCATCAGAACACCTTAGGAAGAACAGTAAGAGGGAGCCAATGTGCTTGGAAATGCTTTGTTTTCTTTTTTGCTACTTTTTTTTGACATCTCATTTGGTCTAGATCACATTGTAATAGCTCACAGATTTAATTAATTTAATTACACAGTTTGATGGGATCTCAAAGTGGGAGGAGAACTCAGAATTCATATAGTCAACGCTGGGTTTAATGAAACCTGGGAGAAAATGTGATACTGTCGATAGAAGGTTATCTTTGGAGTCAGGAAGATGTGAGTTCAAGTCTTGCCTCTAATATCTACTAACAGTGGATGCAATTAGGAGCAAGTCACTTGGTCCTCTCAGGGGTCCAGATAATTCTACATTGCAGGCCAGTTGCTTATCTGCAGTGGTGTCTTCACTGGGAACACCTTCTGCAGATGAAATTGCTGGACTGGACAAAAAAAAAAAAAGTGTTCACGACTGAGGAATACAGTACCTTGTTCCTCCCTCCTCCCGCCTGTTGGAGCTGTTTCATATTATAGAAGCTTAATGCCAGGTGATTATGGGAATTAGAAAACAAATGACTGCTTAGCCCTTTCTGAAAGGAAAGCAGAGGGACAACAATGGTCCCTAACTCACCAGAAATGATGAACGGGGCATGCATAATAGAAATTAACGTGGCCTTAATTACTGAAATAATTTCAAGTGGGCAAGAACATAAAAACTAAAGACTGGGCCTATTGTACAAGGCTCAGAGTCACCAGTTCTGGGCACCAGGGAACAACTTAATCCACTTTCTCTCTCTTGTTGGATCCCTGGGCAGCAATTTTGGATTAAGGAAACAATTAAGCATAAAATAGGTTCTGTTGTGCAGTAAGCAATGGCAGTGGGGTAGTGGCCGAATCACCTTCGTACTGGAAGTTTTTGGACAGCAGGAACAGTAGAGTGCTCAGAGCAGAGCATGTTTTTCTGTGGAAATATACAATATTTAATGATGGGGGGGAGAGGCCATTAAGTGTCTAGGATGTTTCCCAAGTGTGTCCTGAATCCAGGAAAAATAACTCATTTGAAGCTCCTTACAAAGGAATGAGTCTGAAAGTTCCCCTAGGTCAAGAGTGGGAAGTCCTGGATTCTTGGGTTGATGGTTTCCACAAGTGGGAAGAGAACTCAGAATTCATATAATCAACCCTGGGTTTAATGAAGAATTCCTTCTACTGCCCTGTGGACAGGGGCTGATCTAGCTTTTTTTTTTTTTATAGAACTCCAATCAAGAGAATCTACTACCTCTCAAAGTAGTCCATTCCTTTGCAAAATAGCTAGAGTGGTTTGTGCTTCTTGACATGAAATCTAAGCCTTCTTCATTATCATTTCAACCTATTACTTTTAATCTTGCCCTTCAGGGCAAAAAAGACCAAGTTTAATTCCTCTTTCACAGTTTGGGAAAAGAATTGTCAAGCTGGAGAGAGTTCAGAGCAGGATGACAGAATGATGGAGAGCTTTGAGAGCATGCCACATGAGAATTGAGGGGGCAAATGGGATGTTTGGAGTGAAGACTTGTCCCAAGGGGGCATAAAAATGGTCGCTTTCCTCAAGATTTCAAATCTAGCCAACAGTTTTTTTAAATATAGTGTCCAGAAATGAACACAAAATTTTTGATGGACCGAGTATCACATGCTCACTTTTGATTCTATGCCTGTCAATGCAGGTTAAGTGCTCATCATCTTCTTTGTGGGAATGATATGTCACATTACTGACTCATTTTGAACTTTTATTCCATTAAAAGCCCCATTTCTTTTTCAGATGAACTGCCAATTAAATGCACCTCTTTTGTTTGATACTTTGTGATGCAGATTTTTGTAGCTTAATTCTACTCCTTGCTAACCAGGTTGTCCTTTGGCAAGTTATTTTATTTCTCTGGACTCCCCTTGAACTCAGTTTCCCCTTCTATATAATGAGGGGATCTAACTAGTTGACTTCTAAATTCTCTTCCAACTCTTATAGTCTAAGTGACAAGTAAAATTAGAAAGTGGTTTTTCTTTTTATTTAAAGATATGTTATTTTCCCAGTTACATGTAATAACACCTTTCTACATATATATTCCAAAATTATAAGATTCAAATTGTTTCCTTCCCTCCCTTCTCCCCCTCAGAGATGATAAGCAATCTGATCTGGATTATACATGAATTATCATGCAAAATATTAAAAAGTGGTTTTAATAGCTGGAATTTAATTGGGGAAAGTGACAGAAAAATTTTAAAAACGTAGCAGTGGTTATGGTATTTCTATTTATAAATGGTTTTGTTTTATGTCAGGAAATTTTAAAAAAGGAAAGGTTCTAGAGGTTTGTAATCTATTGGGCAACCCCTTCCTCTGGACCTGGAAATATAAGTATTTTAGGCAAGCAGTCCAGACTCATGCCACAATAGGACTTGCATAACTCACAACTCAAGGTCGCTGAATGAATATTTCGCCATATTTCATGTCTAATTTCTGGATTTCCTTATCATAATACTCTGCTCTACCCCCTACTTTATCATATCATTTAATTTTTTCCTGTGCCATTCAATGAGTCAAATCTTTCCTGGGCTAGACTCCGGTGATATCCTATCCTACACCATTTTACTAATATTTGTGATGTCAGAGTTGCTTTTTATATTAGGATATTTAGTACATCCTACTTGTTACTCGTACTTTGTTTATTTGCCTTTAGATATTTGAAATTATGAGTTTAGATGATAACTTCTTTCTTGAATTCTTGAAAATTCATCAAAGACTAAATTGCTCAGTATCTCTAATGTTATTCTTCTTCCTATATTATCATTATTTTCTGTGATAACTAGTTTAATAAGCATGTGTACATTTATGTGTATATATGAAAATATATGCATATAGAAAAATCTTCTCTTTCTCCTTTTCTTCCTTTTCCCTTCCATTTCAAGTTAAATTATTTTATAATATTTATGAGACTCTAGAACTACATTCTCAGCCCCTTCTAGGAGTTCTCCATCTCTAGCCTGTCATGCCTCTCTTTTTAGCCATTGTTGAAAAATCCAAATCCCATTCTTAGACATTATCTTTTTAATTAGCTGCACAGTTCCCACATCACATCTGCTTATCTCTTCTGAAGCCTCATCCATAATAGGTGCTTGATAATATTTGTTGAATGAATGAATTTCTTGAACAACAGTTGTATGTGCAGAACATCAAAATATTGTTTGAATCCATTCATTTAGTGGTGGGAAAATCAACCAAATCATTCATTTGCTGTAATGTAGACAAAACAACCTATTTGATGACTGTTTTTATTTTTGAAGTAGTGATTTTAGCTTTGAACAGGCATAGTGTGATTTCAAGTTATATGGGAGGCTAGAAATAGTTATAGGTCCCTTAAGTAAAGGTGAAGAATTCTACAAATGCACTTGAATGTAAAGGAATCAAGAAGGAAACTATAATTATTGTAACACATGGAAATCCTGACCCTAACTTGGGAATGGAGTAAATAATTCAAAAGACAACAACAAACAAAACACCAAACTCTAATTCCCTTGGTCAGATTTCTTAATGGGAAAATGAAACTTCATTCTTGTTGAGTTTAATTCGAGTTTGTCTCCCCAGGAACACGTGATTTTGTAGCTTGCAATCATTTGCGAAGTTATAAATATTATTCCAGCAGCATCCTCCACCCAGATGGTTTTCTTGGCTATCCCTGTTCTTCATATGAGACTTTTGACTCGGTAAGTTATCTATATTCCCATCCCTGAAATGTGAATTCTAACCCCAAGACCACCCACTTTCACAGAACATAATTTTGCTCTACCAAAGAAGAGAATAGATTTATTATTGTATGTTGTATATGTCATTCAAAAATAAACATTTATTAAATGTCTCCTATATTAGAGAAACTATGCTAAGTGCTGGGAGTACCAAAAAAGGCAAATGAAAGTCCCTACCTTTGAGGAACGTGTAATTTAATGAGGGAGAAAGATACAAAGAAATTATATACAAAGCAAGCTATATACAGGATAAATGGAAAATAATTAATAGAGGGAAAGCACTGGAATTAAGAAGTGTTAGGAAAGGCTTTCTATAAAAGAATGGAATATAGTATCTGCTTTGGAAAACCTAGGTTCAAATACTGCTTCTAACACATTCTAGCTATGTAACCATGATCACATAATTTTAAGTGACCATGGTCACTTAATTCTAAGACTGAGGGCAAAATCGCTAAAGGATAATTGTTCCCTGCAAAAAATTGAATATACTTGACCAGGGTAAACTGTTCTTAGGATCACCACCACCCTCTACTCCAGCTAACTTTGCCCTAATCACCAGAATTACATATTTCTCTACCCTATCAAAGTAATCTGACAAAATGGTGGGAGTTGACTCTAGTAGAAATTTTCAACACATATTTTTAAAAGACTAAAAAGAGAAATATATAAAAATACACATTTCTTCCATTTCCCAAATTTCTCTGACTTTCATGGAATCACAGAATCTTGGTGTTGGATCTAACTGTAGAGTCTCTCTAGTCTATCTTTTCATGCAATACAGGAATTCCCTCAACAATTTTCTTTATAGGTAGTCAAGTACCCCATCCATCAGTAACAGGAAATTTCTCTTATGACAATTCATTTTCTTTCCCACCCAACCTCATATTTTATTATTTTTTCTTCTAAACTTTTATACAACTTGCTTACATTACATAATATATCTTATATACAATTTGCATTACATTAGGGGATCATTTCCCCTTATTATAGTCATGTCCCTCTTTTTCCCTTTCATAGAAACTGTATAATTAGGGCAAGTGGTCAGTGAAGTATGTGAACACAGTAGTAAATCTTCAACTAATCAATTAAGGCTGAAACATATCTAAGTTACTAGTTTGTAAGATTTAAGTTATTAAGCCTGAAATTGTAATTCCTTTAATACTCTTAGACACAACTAAGTAGATTTAGCTTTGAAATGTGTCATTAATTACTTAGGGCCATTCAAATATCTCAGAATGGTATAGGAATAATTAGACAATTAGACAATGATGTGAGAACATGAAAACCAGGATATGATTCTACTATTTAATGAGATTATATCAGAAACATTTTCTGTTTAGTATTTTTTCCAAATTTTAAAATTATAAACCTAGTAGCCACTACCGTAAACAGAAAAACATTTAAATAAATGCATAAAACATTAGGTGCAAAACCATAAACTATACACTGTTTATAATTTATTTAAAAACATATCAATTATATACATGTGCTAATATAAACATCCTCTGCGTTTCAGTTTCCTTTTAATATGTTTTACTCTGATACTTTTTCTCCTTGAGTTTGTGGCTGTTTTTTCAAAAAAATAAATCATAGTACGTATTATTCTTATTCTCTTTTCATCCTTTCATATATTTCCTTTACCTTTATATTTCCAATATTTGTCATTTCTAATAACATAATACACTCCATTACATTTAAATATCACAATCTATTCAGCTATTTCACCTAATCATTGCATTTGTGTTATTTCCAGTTATTTTGTCATTACAAAGCTTCCATGAATATTTTTATACATACAGTTTTAACCTCTCAAAAGCACCACCTTAAGTCTTAATCGTAGTAATGGGATCCATATGTCAATGAGCATGAATAGCTTTATAGCTCTTAATGTATATTTCCATCTTGTTTTCTAAAAAAAAATTCTCATTTGCTATAGCAAAGTAATATTAGACCTGTTTATCCATGTTTCAATCAGCCTGTTTCTCACTTAACATACATTACCAGGGCTAAAATTTAACTAGATAGTTCCTTAGGCAGCAGATGGAATCTGTTGCTAGGACAATACTCTTTCCAAAATCAAGTCTTTCCAGCTTGGTCATACCCTGTGAAACTTTTGTTCCAATGCCACAACTCTTAAAAATGTAGAAATAACTCCAAAGTATGATCAGTGTTAAAGTAAGACTTTTGCAGAATATTTATACTCTCTAACCCATTTTTATACCACCAGAAACTATGTTTGGACATGTGTATGCTCAGGCATAGATCTTCAACTACCCTCATGTAGGTGCCTGGTGGCTCTCCAGATATCTATCATATTTGACTTGCCTAAGGTTCCATTCATCTCCTTAGCTTCTTTCTTATTTATTTTTGGTTACATTTATGAGTTTTGAAAAAGGAAATTAAAGTCTGCCATTATTATTATTTTGTCATCTATTTCCTTCTGCATCTCATTTAGTTTTTCCTTTAAATATATGGATGCTATAACTCTTGATCCAATACTAAAAATGCTTCATTATTCATAATATTCCCCCAACAAAATATAGTCATCCTCTTCATTCCTTTCAGTCATATCTATTTTAGCCCCATCTCCATCAGAGATCACGACTATTACCCTACCCTTGTCTGGATCAGCTGAGGCATAGTACATTCTGCTCTAGCTCCTCACTTTCATACTATGTGTGCCTCTCATTTTTAGTATGTTTCTTGTAAACAACACATTATCAGGTCTTGTTTTTTCCATCCTTTCTGCTATCTAATTTCTTCTCATAGGCAAATTCATCTCATTTACACTCAATGTCATAGTTACTAGTTGCACATTTCCATTTACTCACTATTTGTCCCCCTCTTCTTTCTGCTGTATCCCTCCTCAGTTGCTCAGTTTCCTTTGACCAATATCTCTCTGATTCATAGCCCTTCCCCCAAATCATCTCTTATCCTCTCACCTTGTCCTCCTAGTTCCAGATTGGCCCACCTTTCCAAAGGTCCCTTCCTTGTCCCTTCTCCCTTATTCTTGGTTGTAAGCCCAGTTCTTTTGCTCTATAAAATGTTGTGTTCCATGTCCTTCATTCTTATAATATTGTGACTGCTAATTCTTATATTTTCCTTACTTTAGCTCTATAATAGTATTTTCTCCTTAACCTGGGAGCCACAGAATTTAGAAATGATATTCCTATATATTTTCATGTTTGGATCTCTTTAAGTTGGTGATCAGTGGATTCATTCTATTTCTATTTTGCCTTCTAATTCTAGAATTTCTGGGCAGTTTTATTGATGATTTCTTGGAGTATGTCATCTTTAGCATAACATTCTGGGAATCCAATTATTCTTATATTATCTCTCCTTGATCTATGTTCTAGGTCAGTTGTTTTAGTGATAAAATGCTTCATATTATCTTCTATTATTTCATTCTTTTGATTTTGCTTTATTATTTCTTATTATCTCAGGAGATTGTTAGCATCCTCTTATCTAATTCTAGTTCTTAATACATTATTTTCTTCCTTAACTTTCTGGATCTCTTTTTCCATTTGGATGATGTTTCCTTCATAATTTTCTTGATTTTCTTGCATTGCTCTCACTTTTTTTCTAACGTTCCCTCAACATCACTAATTTTGTTTTTGATGTCTTTCTAAGCTCTTTTTGAACCTGTGGCCCTTTATTGTATTTCTTTGCTGTTTTTGAAGTAGATGCTTTTTTTACTTCTCTATCCTTTGAGTGTGAGCTAAGGACAAAGAAATGTCCTTATAAAGTTACCAATAGTTGGATTTTTTCTCCTTTTCTTACTCAATATTTATTTATTTAGCAGGCAGGCCAATAGACTTAATTATTGGCTTTTTATAAGAGTCCCAGGGTTCCTAGTATGTATGGGATATGTTACCTCAGGTTTTAGGATTGTTTTGTGTATTTGTTTTTTCCTAGGTCCTAATTAGTCATTCTAGTTTTTATCATTCAGAGTCAGATGTACAGTTATTGACCTCAGGTGCTCCAACCAGAGCCCAAAGGCATTTCTGCTACTGTAACTGAAAGTAGATAGACCACCTCCCCCTGTGGCCAGGGACTCTAGTCTCCTAAAAGTGACTATAGCTAACAGGATTCTAGTCCCTCAACGACAACATTCACCAGTGTATGCTCCTTTCTCATTCCTCCTCTCCTATTACTGCAGCTCTGATAGAGCAAGTGTCTAGTCCAAGTTCCTTGGATCTCCAAAGTCCCTCATTAGTTAGCAGTGAGGTTCGGGTTCCTGCCCTTGAGGCCTGGCTCCAGTAGACTCTGTGGTGTCTATTCCTTCAATCCTCAGCCTTAGGCCAGTGAGTATCTCCAGAGCTGAGCACACAAGAGACAAAGCTACCCCCAGAGTCTTCTATGTGGGTATTCCAGTGGTATCTTCCAGGTTGAAAACTCCAGGGTTCAGCAAACAAAGGGAGATCAACAATCCTACTTCCAGGGTTTACCTTGTTTATTTCACTCTGTTTGCTCTGTTCATGCCCCCAGGGCCTATGGCAGTGAAACTGAGATTAGGGAAGTCAGAGATCTTTCTTCCTAATTATCCCTGAGTGTTCAGCTTCACTCCTCACTCCTGTCTGTTTGTACTGTTTTTAACATTAATTCCATGGAGTTATTTTTGGTTGTTTGCATGGATTATTAAGAGGGCAAAGAAGCTTCATGCCCTACTCCACCATCTTCCTACATTGCATCTCCTCTGTTTAATATTAAAAGAATTTTGTGCAATTACTTATCTTTCAGAAAAATGATTTATTGTCCTTTGTTACCTCTAAGACACATTTAACATATATAACTCTACTTAAGATTTGTTATTTGTTGTAAGATTCGTGTATTCTATTTCATGGAAGTTTTTGTTATTGCTTAAAAAGACTTTCTTGTTTATTCTAATATGCCTCATTGTAAAATCCACTCACTTTTCGTAGTATTGCCCTTTGAAGCCAAGCAGAATCAGTCAACTCTCTCCTCTATCCCATGGCTTCTTATCCATTTTACAGCAAGAATCATATTACCCTAACTTTTCCTTCTTCAAGATAAACACTGATATCTTCAACTCTTCTATGTGTGTAATATAGCTTCAAGTCCGCTTTACTATCCTAATCATCCTTCACTTTCTCAATGCTTCTCCAAAATCATGGCTCATTTTATTCAGTTACTTGGTATGCACAAACATGTGTGAGTGTGTATCAAAGTCAATATAAGTCATCTATCTAATGATTCAGGTATTTAAGGTATTTCTATCCCAATCATCTAAGCATAATATTGGCACACAATAGGCTTACTGATTGGTTGCTAGAACGACAACTCAGTCCAGCACTATGCTAGACATTATGAAGAATATAAGGAAACCACATGGCACAATCTTTATTCTTGTGGAGCTTATTATCTAGTTGAAAATACAGCACTCAAACACATTGTTCAGTAATATCCAACTATTTGTGAATCCACTTGGAGTTTTTTTGGCAAAGATTTTGGAATGGTTTGCATTTTTCCCCCAGCTCATTTTACAGATGAAAGAACTGAGAAAAACAAGGTTAAATGACTTGCCCAGGGTCGCAAAGCATGTGCTTTGGTTTCTCCATCTGTAAAAAGTATCTGAAACAAGATTTGAACTGGGGAAGCTGAGTCTTCATGACTTTAGGCTTGGCACTTTATCCACTGTACCACTTAGCAGGAAATATAGCATTCCAACACATAATCATATCCTACCAATTACAAGAATGGAGGTCCATTGGAAATGGAGGGCAAAAATTGGGGGAAGTGAGAGGGACAGGGAGAAACAAAAAGTACAAAAAACTGGCTGGCCTTAGTGGGCTAAAGAACAGTGAGAAACAATAATAATAGTGAATGTTTATATTGCAAGCACTTGCGGATATGCAAAATGCCTTATGGATCTCATTTTTATTCTCTCCCCAAACCTGTAAGTTATTCTTCTCATTTCAAAGATGAAGACATTAATACAGATGTGCCAATAGCCCATTGTAAATTCTAGAGAGAAAAGGGAATTTAAATTATGCTTTATGTGACCTTTGGCCAGGCACTTAGAGTCTGTTGTGCTTTGGTTTCTCCATCTGTAAAATAGTGGTTATATTACTTATACTATCTCTCAATCTATCTTACACCCTCCTCATAGAGAGGGTAATCACCAAATATTTCAAATAAATGGCTCAGCATATAATGTCTTGTAGAGAAATTAATTTCTTTTCATCCACCAGGATGCATGTTTCCCTTGTCCAGCTGAAGGATGCCCCAGGATGGGTCACTATGCTGACCAGTTTAAGGGCAAAACAAGTGCATTGGGACAGACGATTTTCCTCAACACTGGGGAGAGTGGCAACTTTACTCGTGAGTTTCCTTCTGTTTATTATGTCATTTTAAAAATCTTTCTAAGTAAACTTAAATTTTTCCCAACCCCTTATTTTTTTCTCCTTTTCTTCCTGGCTTGACTTTCCCCTGAGGAAATAGAAAACCAATTATATTAATAAGTTGATTATTGTAATCCAACTATTATAAGTTTTCTTCTTCTAATGAATAAGTAGAAAATCCATACATATACAAATATCTGTTGATATGGGCAGAGCCCTCCAGAACAAGAAGCATGATACAAATATACATTTAAGCCTAATGAACAGGTGACCTTAATGTATTTTCTTTGGGCAGGTTGGAGGTACAGGATATCAGTGACACTCTCTGGAGGAAAAAAACTAAGTGGGTATATCAGGATTGCTATGTATGGAAATAATGGTGTTTCAAGACAATATGATATTTTCAAGTAAGTTGAATTTCAAATGAAATAGTCATTCTTTTCTACATACTAAGTCATTTTTTCCCATTCTTTACCAAAGTGAGGCCCAGAATGGTTAGTACTTCACTTTATGTAGTAGAGATGTTCTTGGAATTTTACCCGTAAATTAATTTTTAAATAATTAAAAAAAATAATTTAGAGAGGAAAGATATTATCTGGTCCAAACCCAGTTTGTTTTGGAGATGGAGAAACAATTCATAAAAATGATAAGATTGTAGACAAGGACAGAACCATCAACAATCAACAATACTCAGTATGAGGTCTACAGGAATCTTTTCCAGTTGTCAATCTTAAGATGACCTTGATAAAATAAATAAATAATACATAATATAATAAACCTTTGGAGGGCTTTCATACTTTCTTTCCCCCAGATAACTGCTATTCTACTCTTTATTGACTTCTAGAAAGTGAGACTTTTTGACTCAATCTTAGTCACATTCGCCTATTTCCCTTTTCCTCCACTCTCATCAGTTGGACAATGGAAAATTCTCCAACTGCCCTCCCATTCCCACCTTTCCACCATACTGAATTGACCAATATGCAGTTTTATATATTATAACTATAAGAAAAGAAAACTGTGGCTTCTACTAGCGTGGAAGTTCTCAAGAAAGCATCATTGAAATTATATTTTAAATTATATAATTATTTCAATGCAATATCTTTCTTTTGTAGTCCTCTGTGTTTCTTAAATATATTTTAAACATTTCTTTTCCTGAGAAGAGGACCATCAGCTTCACCAGACTACCAAGAGGTTCATTACACAAAATAAGTTAAAGAACTCATGCTCTAATCCACCCCCTTCCTTTTACAGATTAAGAGACTAACTCCTGTGAAAGAGAAGGGATTTGCTCAATGTACACCAGGGAATCCTTTTAGAATACCTTCTAATTTACCTGTTTTTTAAGTTCTGATTTAGGAATACTGGATTTTTCTTTAAGTGGAGTGTTCATATATTAGAAGCAAAAAAATGTATTCAATTTTACATTTACATTTTTATGGGAAGTCAACATTCTAAATTGAAAAAAAATTTCTGGTCACAACTTTGGTGCTATGCAGATGATTCCAGAATGATCTGTTTATGACATATTTTAAAATATAAGGCAGATATAAGTGTGTGCCCTCTGAGCTACTGTACTAGCTGGTATATTGGTGTCCTTAAAGGGTTAATAGCCTTTCTAAGCATCTGCCAGCTACTAGGGAGAAACTTAATGGGGAAAGTAGAGTCTCATCATTTTCAAAGCTGAATTCTGAGAGAATATGTTTTTGATCTTCTAAAATCATTATATATATATATATATATATATATATATATATATATCTGGGAATTAATCCATGACTACTTTAGACTTACCCATTTCTAGCGAGTTTGGGGAAATAGTGAATCTCCAATTTTCATGTCTCCATTTTAAGGGGAACCCTCAGGCCAGGTGCTAATCATAAGAAGGAGATTGACGTGGACATCAATGTGGGAAAAGTGGAGCAAGTGAAATTCCTCTGGTACAACAACGTGATCAACCTTTTCCGGCCCAAATTAGGTGCTTCAAAGGTCACAGTGCAAACGGGTGAAGATGGAACTGAGTATGTACATTCTTGATGTAATAATGATTAATATTGAGATTATGCTTATTTACTTAAGTATTTGCAATTTATTAATTAAATATTTAAATTACACATTTTCTTTTTCTTCCTAACAACTCTGTGTTACCTACGTGTGAGGTAGGTAATGCAATAATTTTTGGACCCTTTTACGAATGATAGAACAAAGGCCAAGAGAGGTTGACTAACCTGCCAGTTAATAAATAACATTCAGGATTCAAACTCAAGTCTCTCCCGACTCAAAGTTAACTCTTTGACTACGTGTATGTCTCTGTTTTCCTGCTTATTTTGAAAATCAAGTGACAGTTTACAAGGATCACATGCATCAACAGAAGCTATTGGTTAAAAACAAGAAATATAAGATTTAAAAAGGAGCAGTGCTGAGGGTAGACTAGGCAGATTCACCATCTGATAGAAGCTACAAAAATTTTTAGGGGGTAGCTATTGTAATTCAGTGGATTGAAAGCCAGATCTAAAGATGTCCTAAGTTCAAATCTAGCCTCAGACACTTCCTAGCTGTATGACCCTGGGCAAGACATTTAACTCTCATTACCTAGCCTTTTCTTTTCTTCAGCCCTGGAACCAATACATAATATTGATTTTAACACAGAAGGTAAGGGTTTTTTGTTTTTGTTTTTTTTTTTAAGTCTGGGAAGCACTGCTGGGAAGTCAGTGACAACAATTTCCAAGCATTATATTAATATCATTATTCATTATTCAAATGTATTTGACAGGAAGAGGTGAAAGATAATATTAGAGAATATGATATGACTTGGGAGCCTTGGCCCTGAATGCTCAAATTCTTCCTTTGAGAAACAGCAATCCTCTTTAAGTTGACTTTAAAAAGAAAAAGCAGTTGAAGGAGAAAATAAAGGGAATATAAAGAAAACCCTGAAAAAAAATAATTCATTAACACTGATAAAAAAAAAAGATAGATTTACACTTAGAAGGGATGAGAAGTTATTTAATCCAGTTCTTTCATTTTTATAGGTATGCAAACTGAGTCCTAGATAAGTTCTATAAAAGAACTGGAAGTAGAATTGAACCTTTCAAGTGTCCTGACCCCAGACCTTCCTTGAGCAGTTTCTGTATTGACCAATTTATGTGCTCAACTATCACTTTATTTCACAGTTCTTGAGCTAGTTTCTATGAACTTGGTCAACACCACTGAAAGTGATAAGAAGGAGAAATGGGAATAATGAAGCGAGAGGGCAGCTTGGCTTTGGAGAAAGTCTGAATTTTAGATTCTTGAGGATATTTTGGGGGGGGGGTTGGTAATATTATCAGTCTGAGGAACTTCTAGAGTGGAAATTCTTTACTGATGCAGATCAGCAACATGTCTGTGACTAAATCTATGAGCATTTAACTGGCTATAGAGTACTTAAAGGATTTGCCCTCCACCATGTGTGAGGCAGGAAGAGACTTCAACTCTTCTGAATTCCAAGGCTGTAAACTCCTTTCAGAATTCAATCAATCAATCAACCAGCATTTATTAAGTATTTTCATTGTGTAAGGCCCTGGACTGAGTACTAGAGATATAAAGAACAGAATAAATCAGACTTTGCCTTCAAGGAGTTTACATTTTAATAGGAAAGACCATTCATACATCTATACATATGTGGCCAGTACTGGACTATGTTTTGCTTGACTATGTAGGTATTTTATGAGGATTTTGTTTTTCTTTTATTCTTTCTGGAGGATGAGGGTAGGAGAATCGATGGAAGAAGAAAAGAGAGCTTGTTAATTTTTTAAAGTCTAATTTAAAGAAGAATAAACAGAAAATGAATGCAGAGTAGTTTTTGGAAAAGGGTACTAGCAACGAGGGTGCAAGGGTGTGTGTGTGTAATCAAAAAAGGCCTTCTATAGAAGATGGTTCTTGATCTGAATGTTGAAGGAAACCAAGGATTCCAAGAATCAGAAGTAACGAGGGTGCATTCCAGGCATGAAGGACCACAAATACAAAAACATGGGGATGGGAGGGTGTCATATGAGAGGTTATTTGCAAAGAAACAGATGAATTACCTTTAAATACAATATAAATTGCAAACTACCACAACTGTAAACTTACTTGTAAAATGAATTTTTTGTTTTTTAAAACAGTTTCTATTCACAGTTGTCAATATATTACACGGAAAAAAAGGATTTTAAACACAGAACTTAATTAATTTCCTATGGAACTCCCCCAGTAATTAATTACCACTAATTGGTCAATCTTAGCTCATTCTATTCCAATTCAAGACTGTATTCAGCCCCAAAACCTATGCCAGTGAGAGGAAGAACCTTTTGCCATATATATCTCCCAATTTTTCCCTTCCTCGATGACTACAAAATTGATGCCTCTGCTTTCTTCAGGGTTTTGAAAAATTCAGAGAAGTAGGAAAAAATCTCAGGGACAGACTGGTGATCCTAATATGTAAGAATAAAATGGAGAACTCAGGGAGAGCCACTCAAGTAATACTTCACTTGAGGAGCCCTCCACTGACTTGATAGCTACCTTAATGGATAGATAACCAGCCTCAGATCCAAGACAACCTGGGTTCAAATTCTATATTAGACCTATATTGACTGTGTGGCACTGGATAATTCATGGAGTACCTCAGTTCTCCAAGTCTTTGTTGTTCTTCAGTTGTGTCTGATTCTAACTCCATTTGGAGTTTTCTTGGCAAAGAAACTGAAGTGGTTTCCCATTTCCTTCTCTATCTCATTTTAGTAATGAAGAAACTGAGGCATTTAGGGTGAAGTGACTTGCCCAGGGTCACATAGCTAATAAATGTCTGAGACTGGATTCAAACTCAAGAAGATAAATCTTCTTGCCTTCAGTTCCTACTCTAGGTCAGAAGAGTTAAACATGTGGCCAGTCTTCACTCTCCCTAGTGGGGCCCTAAGCAGATTAAAATGTACCTAGAAAATTTTTAGCAGCATAAATAAAAATATAGTAAAGCACAGATAATATTGCATTTTGCAAATAAGTCAATTTGTGGCTTGCAAGAATCCTTATATACAGATTGAATTCTAGGCAACTCTCTAAGACTGTAAATTACAGAGTGGGGGAAGCTGCACTAGGAGATGGAAGCTCCTCATCAAGAAGTGTCTTATTCCAGCAAAGTCAGAGGTCTAGTCCCAATCCCTAACTTTCTACTGGGAAAAAAACCAACTATTTTGTCATTAGACCTAAAACAGGGAGGAGGAATTTCTTCTTTCTTCTTCAATAAGAATTAGGTAGATGCAAAATGAAAAGACACCTGCAACTTCTAGTAGCAACATCTGTCTGAATCACTGGGAAGAGTTTCCATACCAAGAGTTCCTTCCATCAATGAAATCACAGATTTGAACTTCCCTCGCCTAAGGAAAAAGGATTAGAAAGACTTGGGTGTGAGCTAACACAGATTTATAAATGAATGGAGTCTGAATTATGAGGTTTTATAATGTATTATTGGCAATAGGATCATAGATTTAGAAATGGGAAAGACCTCAGAGACTCCACCATTCAATCATCTCATTTTACAGATGAGTAAATTGGAGTCCAGTTAGGCACTTAGACATGGGATTTGAACCCAGGTCTTTGAATTCCTCTGCAGCAGCCAGCCTCCTACATTCCCAAAACACAAATAAACCCAATCATATTAACAGAGGCTGAAATCTGCTCCCCTGAAGTATGTCACCCACTGACGTGCTTTTATTTTCACCCCACAGGTATCATTTCTGTGGCAGTGATACCGTCAGAGAAGATGTTCTACAAACACTCTCTCCTTGCTAGAAATGGATCGTGGTGGTCTTGCTGCCTTTGTTGTCATAAAATTATAAAATGCAATTTTTTGTGTGATAGTGACATCATGGTTTGGTTACTAGCCTGACTGGAAGGAAGCTTCCTGATGGCAGCAGCCATCTCGGCTTATTTAAGGCAGAAGGTGCTTAATAAATAAATTAATAAATAAATATGAGAGAAATTAATTAGTCCATTTCCTTTGTATATAGTTATCTTCTTTTCTGTGTACATGTTGTAGAATGTAATTATCTTGACAGCAAAAAGTATTTCATTTTTGTCTATATCTCTAGTGTTGAACAGCATGACTAACACCCACAGCAAATGCTTAATAAATTCTGGCTGAATCGAATGGAGACAAACTTTTCCCTGGTGATGAGTAATGTAATCAGGGTTCTTTCTTTGCCACATCCATTAGAGGACTGTGCTTGTGTATTGAGTTTTCACAAGTGACAACATGCTATCTTGTGTGAAAAGGACTTTTTGTTGTAGTTAACAGTCATTTCAATTATTTCTCAATTTTTGCGACTTTGAGATATTGGAATGATTTGCCATTTCCTTTTTTCCATTTTCCATCTCTTTGCAGATGAAGAAACTGAGGCAAACAGGGTTAAGTAACTTGCCCAGAGTCACACAACTAGTACCTGAGTTCAGGTTTGAACTCATGAAGAGGAGTCTTCCAGGCTCTAAACTTGATCCCCTGTGCCACCGAGCTGCCCCCAAAAGGGTCTTATCAAACCCCAAAAATTATGCACAAAACATACAAAATGGACAAGAGGATGACACTGGTGAAACATGCCAGTCATGTATCTGGCCATATAGAATTAGTCAAATTATTAAATTAAATTTAAATTAAATTTTTAATACTAAATATTAATTAAAATTAAAATATTTAATAATAAATTAAATTAAAATTAAAACTTCAATTTCTAAGTGAACCTTTCTGATAGTGATCGCTGTCAGAAACATCGTATACGATATAGTTATGGGCATTTTTCATAATTTGATATGGACAGCAACGGGGGAAAAAAATTCCATAGCTGTAGCAGGAAGAAAAGACAACCAAAGGAGGCAGACGGTGATCACAATAGATCCCAGAATCTTTCCCAAACCCTTAGGAATTGGGGCTCATTAAGGATTGAGTAGAACTAAATGGAACAGTAATAACCTACAATTTAGAGGAAGGGGCGAAGACAGTTCATTGGAGAAATTGCTCTCCGTGCCCTACTTGTTCATCAGCAAAATAAATAGAGGTTTTAGGACTGCCTATGACCTCCCCCAGATCCTTAAAGCACCTCGTTTCAGTTTATGGTGATTTAAGAAACATTTTCTGCCAACCTGAGTCTGACACAAAGTGAGATGCTGAACCAATGTTTGAACAGCTGATGTGATGCTTGAAGAGGAGCTATAATGAATGGGTGGGTGGTGGGGATGCGTGTGTGTAAGGGAGGTGCATTTGTTAACTCTTGAGGGGAACAAATGAAATTAAATTAATTTATACATGAATTAAAACTTGGGTATGAACATGTCAGAAGATGAGGGAAAAGGCTTCCAATGAGATACACGCTTTACAAACTTTAAAATACTACATCAAATGTCAACTTAAGTTGTTATCATCATTATTATTCATAGTAAGGTTATTTTTAATGCCCCAAATCAGATTTTTGTCCCCAAATATACTTAGAACAGGTCAGATGTTGGTTATTCCTTTTCAGAAGCCCATGAGGCTAAATGTTTGCCCAGACCCCCACTTATCTTAATGGGATTTTATAAGGCATGGCTGCTAAGGCCATTGTTTTCAGAGTGATTCAATGATTTCCGGGCAATTTTGACCTGGCCTCCTCCCAAGTTCATGAACAATACCTATCTTGGCATTTGCACTATGGAAGGGCAGCGCTCTCCTTTCACCAATGGACACCTACTGAGTAAATGGGCTGCTTCGACAGAAGGATTGTCATGGGGGAGGATGCTGGGGAGGGAAGGAAGGGGTATTGGAGCTCTCCAAAGCAAAGCTTGAATGGTCTCCTTTGGGAGTTGCCTTGAATGGAAAAGAACAGAGAAGAATGTTGAGGTTAATTATGAGGTGTGAGAGCTCAGCTGATCTGGTCCTGTAGGGATGGGAGTACATGTATGAACAAACCATATTTTTCTGTGTCTTAATAATCCCTGTTTCTAAAGAATTTAAAAGTTTACTCCCATGAGGGTATAAGTATTATTACCCTCATTTTATAAATGGAGAAACAAATTCAAAGAAGAGGATAACTTTGGTAGTGTATTCATTAAAATCTTGAACCCTTGGACTCCATCTCCCAAAATTCCTTTTCCCTTTTGTGTACATGCTTTGAGATATTGTTTGTATATAGTTTTGGGGTCTCCTCCCCCTTGCTCTCTCTTCCACATGGGTGGCTTGGGTGAGCTCCTCTCTGGACACTAGCCTTTTTTTTTTTAGTTTCCCTTTTGCTTCGGGTTAACTTTAATAAAACATGTTAAATATAATACTTTGAGCATTGAATATTAATTTTAAAATTTACATTAGCGAGTAGAGGAGATGGTCCTTAGGTACCAGGGTGTCTGGCTCCAAGTTTTCATTTTACACCAATATCTTTAACTTTGACATAGAAACCACATGTCTAGGTACTATGTATCACTGTGGCTCATTCTGATCTCCTGCCTTTATTTTATTCAGTTTCTTTAAAAATGATTTATGTACTTGTCCTGGTACAGACCTTGGCTTTGGTCATGTTCACATAAAACTTTATTACATTATTCACAAATTTATGATTTCATCTGAGTGGGAATTTGATCTATTCCAACAGATTATATCCTTCCTGATACTTAGTAGATATCTTAATGAAATTGCTTTGACCAAAAATTTTTCTTGTCCTTGCCAAAGTTTTGTAGGATGGAAAGGAGCAGGTACGATGGATTTCTGCTTCACAAAGTGAGGAACCTGAAGTCTTAGAGAAACTAAGGTAAATTATATGAGTTTGGATAGCTTGGAATTTTTATGTGGCTGGGAAGGACATAAGCCCAAAGTCCTCCAGAAGGAAGTAGTAACCTGCTGATGAGGCCGCCAGGTCTGCATTATCAAGTGATATACCATCCACAACTCCCTCTCCCTGGATGGATGATCACTTTTCTGAAATATGACAACATTTTTGTGTTGGAATTTCACATTTTAATTTTTTTTCTGGGATAGATCTCGGGCCAATGGCAGAACTTCTCTGCTATTTTGTCTGTACCCTAGAAGGTCTGTAACCTAGAGGATATTTGGTATTCTTTGGAGATGTTATTATCATGGCAATGCACTCCCACCTCCCTTCTACCTCTGGGAATCCTTTGTTTCCTTCAAAATTCTATTCAAGTGATACCTTCTCTATCCATCCTTTCCTTATCTTCCAAATTGTTAGTGTACTAGGACCCCAATCCCACACAAATTTACTTTATATTTGCTTTTTAATATATTTTATATAACTTATCTAGATAAATAGATCACCCTCCAAGAGAAGGCAAGCTCCTTCAATACAGAAATATAGAAATATAGAAAAGTCTTTCATTTCTATCTTTGTAAGCACAATGCTCTTCTCTGGCCTGCCTAGAATTTAGTAGAAGCTCAATAAATGTTTGTGGATTGCTAGAGCACTTTTGTCTATATGTGTGCCCTGTGTCTCATGGGATGGCCCTGGAATCGGGAGACTTGGGTGCAAATCCTGATTTTGCCTGACCTTGGGCAAGTTAACCTCTCTGGGTCTCAGTTTCCTCCACTGTAGAATGATCCCAGCCATCCCTGAGGTCCCTCGTAGCTCAGATCTACAATCCTTTAGGTAGCCCATCCACGCTGTCATTCACACAGATAAAACTCATTGCTGAACATCAGAATTGCTTAAACTAGGGGATGCTTGTGTTTTTGTTTTTGTTTTTGTTTTTCCTGCAAAGAGCATCGATTGGACCTGAGACCTCTGGTTCCCTGTGTGTGTCCCGCCTGATCCTCTTAGAACCAAAGGTGTGAATTAGGAGGAGCAGCAGCATCTGGCAGCAAGACAGGTTGTGTCGGTGGTGGTTGTTTATTCTCTGTAAAATGAGAGCAGCCCAGATGGGGACGGAACCCTTCACCTTGGCCTCATTAGCACCAGCTGCTGTAACCAACAGAGCTAACAATGATGTAGGCAGCTGTATTTATTAGTATTCCCCTCCGCCATGATCACCTCAGCAAGCCATATAATTTCAGCAAATATCCCCACCGAATCAAGATGTTAAAATGAACAATAGAAAATCAAAAGCTTCTTCTTTTAATAAACAGAACCTAGAACAGCCTTTACCTTGTCTTGGGGAACCTCAATGGGAGGGGGAAAGAGGGAACAAATGAACAGCTTTACAAAGTGATTTCAGAAAAATGGGATGTTAAATGAACAACAAATGACTTTCCCTTTTACTCGCTTTTAATGCTAATGGTGCTATTTATTCTTGACCTTCAGAAAGAGGAGAGTTTTCAAATGACAACCTAAAAAGACTTCTTGTTTGGAAACGCAAGCTACTTTAGCCCGCATGTGATTGCTTATAAGTATAGCATGTGCGCATATCATTCATCCCAGCTCCCCATTTAAAGCTAATTGGTATATATTTCAGTTGACATATATTGTTCTCTTGCATATGCGTCAAATTCCTTAACAATGTCTCTGACAAAAGCATAGTGTTGGGGATATATAAATTATGTTGGCTACCATATAATCAGTGTTATCTATTAGAATGCTATTTGGGACAAATCATGTTCAAAACATATATTGAAATGATTTTCCTGCTATTTTAATATCAGGCCTCTTGCCACAAACCTTTGATTGAATTTTAAACACTTCAACGTTCTATTTCGGTGACATATCTGAAGTGGGGTCTGCCTTATTTCAAAAACGCGGTTTGTAAAACAAACTTCAATTCCCCAGTGTATC
The DNA here is from genome assembly GCF_016433145.1 of Gracilinanus agilis. Lineage (NCBI taxonomy): Eukaryota > Metazoa > Chordata > Mammalia > Didelphimorphia > Didelphidae > Gracilinanus > Gracilinanus agilis. The sequence continues at coordinate 628,831,055 of NC_058131.1, forward strand.
TTCTTTTAGACAATGGAGAATAAATGTGGTAAAGCTCTCCTCACTAAAAGCATGATGCAGTGACAGATGCCCGCCGATGTTCCTGTCTAATTGTCATACCCTACCTTTTTTTAAAAAAAAAAAAAATTAAGGTTGATTTTAATGCAGGAAACATTACTGGAGGCTTTTGGATCTTCCTTCATTCTAGTACTACTTTAACAGGCTTTTATCCCCTTCCTAGTATGAGATCATTCATTTCCATCCTTTAAGTGTTTGAGATGATTTCCGTTAATTTTGGAGAATGTGATTTAATTTTAATTAAATTTGGAGAATACAAAAGTATTTGTGATACTTCCAAGTTTTTGTTTTTTTTTACTTACTGCACAAAAGGCCATCCTTTTCATGGAAACAGTGACTTGCCAAATATATCACTTGGAGAAAATATAGAAAATCTTTGTTGTTTTCATTCTGGGGTTTCTTATCCTTCTGAATCCTGAATTTGGGTATTGTAAAAATTAAAATTAATATATAATAATAACTTCAAATATTGGGTTTTAATAAGATTTATTTGTAATCACTAGAAGTAAAGGAATAAAAGGGTAACAAAATAAAACCACATGCCCATGGCTACCTGTTCAAACGTCCCACATTCACGGCTGCCCTCATTCCAAGAGAAGAGAGCTAGCCCCAGAAATCCACCAAATTTATCTCCTATCTACGTCAGTACATAATGACAGGAAGTCAGTGGGCTCCTGGGTAATGTAGTTTTAAAGGCACAAAATTTCCAATAACACAGTACTAAGTTACCAAGTCCTCAGGTACACAGAGAACTAAGGCTTTGAGTTATACAGCCCAGAGACAGATGCACAGGACTGGGACTCAGCATTAGGCAACAAATAGATATCTTGGGGCTCCCCAAGTAACACACAAATAGTTACACAATTGGGGGGGCACAAATAATCTGATATGCATATCTGGGGTATTAGGGTAATCCAACATGTAGACACACATAGAACTGAGACCTTGAATTTCCCAGGACAAAAGTTTGGGATCCTCAGTCCACTCATAGATCCCAGGCCCCCAAAATTGACACCTTGAGTTATCCAACACAAAGACTCAGACCTAGCTAACAGTGTTAGATTCAGAAATCCGAGGCTGTACTGTGTTGGAGCCAGTTCAGGCTGGCTAACTAGAGTCAGTTGTTAAATTTCCAGTGTGAGTAATTGATGCCTCAGAAATAAACTGTACAATTCAGGGATTGATTTGTGTTGATGATTGTTTACACTTAAGAAAGTAATGGAGAATACATCAATAGCAGAGATTAAATTTTATGGTTCATTTATACTTTTGAGGAGAGACAGTTCGACATTAACGAGCAAGCCAATAATGAGGATCCAAAGTTTCTCAAAATCCAGGTAGATACAATGTTCTATAGTAAAAAAGAGCTCTAGATTTGGAATTCAAATCCTAGCTTTGCTTGATACAATCTGGAAAGTCCCAGGAAAGTCAGTTCGCCTCTCTGGATCTCCATTCCTTATTAGTAGCACAAGGATTGTGCCAAGTTATCCTGAAGATCTTTCCTAGCCTAAATTCCATGACATGATGTACATGAGATTGAGTTTCTCCTAAGGGTAAGGAAGAAAGGACTTGAGATCAAAGTCTTTAAGAGAGTGAACACCTAAAAATCAGAACTACTTTGTTGGTTATGGTGCTCAGTACCGTATCCACAATGATGATTTACTATGTGGAAATGACTAAGTTTCATTATATATTAGAAAACAAATTTACTTTCCATCTTCACTTCCTTTGTCACATGTTTGAGCCAAGTCAACAAATGTTTGTTGAACTGGGAAAACATATATTAATTCACTAAAGAGCTCCTGTGTACTTTAAGGGGAAACTCATAACCTTTTAGGTGTTGGTGATTAGCAATTCTGAATTAGTCTTTTTCCAACTTTCCTTTTATTTTTGTGAAATGGGAATTTCAAATAATTATATGCTCTAAAAGTTGGAAGATATGCTAGGAGCTATTTAGGTAATGCTTATCTGAACAAGAGTTTAAGCTCAGATGTCAACAGAATACTATAATTTTCTGATAGGTTTTACTTTGAGAAAGTGAAGCATAAAGGAAAAACTACCAGCTCTAAAGTCAAAAGACCTGGATTCAAATCCCACCTCTTACACTTCTGGCTATCTGCGTGTTCTTGGTAAATAACTCAAACTTCTTGGCACTTAGAATCTTCATCTATAAAATGAGGGTATCTGACTAAATGGGTCAAGAGGCCCATTCCAGTTCTATGAACCTCCTACTACTCTCCCTCGCCAAAGAAGCCATATGGTCTTTGCTCCAAAGTGTCCAGTCATTTATTAAAAATGAACCATTTATTAAATATCTACTATCTGCCAGGTGTTTGCTAAGCACTGAGGACACTAAAAAAAATCCAAACTGCTTGCCTTTGAAGAGCTCATGGTCTAATAGAGAAGACAACCTACAAACAATTATGAACAAATATACTATCTACATAAGATAAGTTGGAGATCATTCTAAAGGGAAGGCACTGACTTTAAGGGGAAGTCACTGAAAGGCTTCTTGCAGAAGATGGAATATTATCTGGGACCTGAAAGAAGTCAAGGAAACTGAGAGACAGAGATGAAAAGGAAGATAATTCTAGACACAAGGGAGGATCCTTTCTGATCTACAATCTCCATTATGTCTTTCCAGTGTTGTTACCCTAATTTAGTCTACTTTACATACTCTGTTACAGGCAAACTGGCCTCTTCTTCGTACAGAGTGGTCCATCTTCCATCCCTGTTTCTACATAAACTACCTCCATCCCTGGGACACTCTCTCCCTCTTAGAATCTCTAGCTTCCTTCAGATTGCAGCTCAGGAGCCACATTTGATACAGAACCTTTGTAGACTTAATGATAGAATCCCTTACCGTTGTTGGTCATACTACCTAGTCCTTACTAGGTATATATTTTTCCTTTCAATTATTTTTGTTTGTTTCCCACTAGTAGAATGTAAGATCCTTGAAGGCAGGGATTGTTTCATTTTTGCCTTTCCATCCCCCTGTGGTTAGTGTAATATGTGGCATATAATAAAGACTTAATAGAATGAGTTGAATAAATGAAAGTAGTCTAAACTAGTTAGGTTAGATGAGGAAACCACAGAATTTGAAAGAGGAGATGGTTTGCTTAAAGATACATAACAGGTTAATGGCAAAGTTGAGATTCAAATCCAAGCCTTCAGACTTCAGACTCAGAACTCCTTCAAGTCTACCATGAAATATGCCAAGAGATGGCACTGAGAACTCCATAAACATGCCCTGTCAGTTCCCACAACATTAGAGATGCACAGGTAATTTTGTCCTATCAGATAATGGAAATGTTTTTAGTGGCAATAATGGGCCCATTAGTAATGCAGCTTGTGTTAATAATGATGGTTTGCAATGCTGGAAAATCACCTACTTTGCCTTCCTCTCTGACAGCCAACGCTCCAGAAATTATAGGCTACTGAGAAACATAAAAGATGGAGGAGATTAAGAAAAAGAACTGAGACACATAACTGCTTAAACAAAGAAACTGCAGATTTGCAGTGAACTTGGTGATCTTAAGCATGAAGTTGGGGAAAAACTAGATGACATAAAAGAACTGATTAAAATACTTGCATTCAGATTTTATTACATTTGTCACTTCTGCCTCTTGGGGGAAAAAAAAGAGACCTTGAGCTATATCAGATATCATGAAAGAGAGCCCCAGTGACAACATTATTCAAATTCTGAAGTATAAAAAAATCTTCCCAGTTAAAAAGATGCAAAAACTCGGGCTCATCCATTCCAAAGGAAACTCAACCATGTACCTCCTTTAATTTATTTCAATAGCAAAAAGGAGAGCCGTGTTTTTAAGCTCTGTGAAGTTGCGACCCTCCTGCTTCGTGTGTGTGTGTGTGTGTGTGTGCGTGCACGCATTTGTGAGTAGCGTGAAGTGATGACCCACTGAGGCAGCATTAGGCTAGAGCCTGACCATCATATGCAAATGCCATTTTTCTGAGATACCCGTGTTAACTTTAAAGAACATAGAACCAGTGAAATGGTCAGAAAAAACATCAAGTCTTTAATCAGTATAAGAGACAAGTTCTTAATATTTGGCCATTACACAGAGCCAAGTACTAAAAACCAAACAGAGCCAAAGCTCTGGGACTCTGGGAACAGTGTCCCTGGGAGATGCAACACCAAAGATGATTCTCTAAGGAATAACAGAACTTGGGAGTCTAATATACATTTGGGGGGAACAAAGGGCAGGGAAATAAGCTTGATTAGCTCTACAATGAATACAAGGAAATAAGGAGCTCAGGGCTTGACTGACAGGAAAAGGCTGATGCTTTACCCTACCTACAAAAAGATTCTTCCAGACAGGGGCTAGACTACGAGGGAGGGGTCTCTGATTAATGGGGATAAACTTCTAAGACAAAAACAGTACCTAAGATTTGATTGCCTACTAATCTATTCTAAACTAGGATCACCAAGTCCCTCAAAGTCTATTATTCAGTCAGAGATTACAGTCAGGTCAGTCAGGGGCTTCCCCCAAAGCCAGTTTCTAAAGGACAGGGGGCAAACTTGGGGTTCCAAAAATACAGTTGACACTTCCTCTTTTTGGTCAGAGCTATTCTGCCATTGACCATACAAATGGACAAAAGGGCTCTTGCCCACAAGTTTGACCCTCTGCTACAATATATAGAAAACAAGGGGAATAAGTATGGACAAGTGACATCTGGGGGTGCTCCCTATCTGTAGTGAGGCATTGACAGTCAGCCAGCAAGGCAGGCACTCTGCCTTTGGCAAAATCTTAACAACAACAAAATTACTCCATTTCCCAAAGTCTTTCATGTCTTTTAAATCCAGTGGGTCTAGATGTAGATTTCAGTGTCCTCTTTCTTTAGTGGAAGCTTCCTTTGCAGAGACAGGGTCTTGGAACAGTCATATTGCTAGAAGACAAAACATGAGAAATCTATAACCAAATTCTCCAATAGGAATTGTTTGTATATTTGCTCACAGTTATATGTAGGACTAAATTCTACTGTGAGCCACAGCATACCTTCAGTAATTTTAGTCTGATTGAAATGGTTATCAGTCCTTAAAATTACTTGACACTGGTGCTTAGAACCCCATAAAATGTAACCTCATTAGCTAGTTTTAACAATATCTCATTACCTCTATTAATTCCATTTATGCCATGTAGAAATATACATTAGCTATATACTTGATCAGAAAATAGTTTGTCTTAGCATGCTAAAGTAATTGTACAGTAAAACCAAGATTAAGAAATAGACATGAACTAAATTACAGAAATATAAAAGCAAAAATAAAATCTACATCACAGGTTTATCGAGATTTGTCAACCTGAAAATGACCTTACTTACTATTTGTGGAAAATAAATAAAATATCAGCTAATACTCAGTAAATTCTAATTAAGTGTCCTATTGTAAAACCGAAAACATGATTTAAAATGCTTACATGACATTTTCAGTTTCAAAACAATTTTAAAATAAAAATATTTTTCACTTCCTTTAAATTTAATGATCTCACTCTCCCCCTTTAGGAGAATGAGATGATGAATATGTTTTAATTCACTTTAACTGTTTATTTAACAACCATAAACATACTTAAATGGATTAGACATTTTACTCATATTAACTATTATTTTAACAATTATTTCAATTTCTCTTAACTCTTGTGCACTTTCAGGATATGTGTTTTCTCCATAGATGTAATACTACCTTAAAACATCACATTGTAGTAATTGGATTTCTGTCTGGAGGTAACAAGATTATAGGTCATTCTTTCCTACAGATAACTAAAACTCAGCATTTATCTGCTTGACTTCTTGAATAGTTAAAATTTCTACATATCTGCCTCCTTTATTTCCTATATATTTCAACTTTATCCTATCTAAAATGTTGTATCTTTCTTGAGTATAGAAAAGTTGAGATAGCAGGAAAAAGGAAGGAAATAATTCAAATAAGGGGAAAATTCTCCCCTAATTTGGAGTATTAATGCCATGTTAAGTTAACAATGATGCCCAGTCATGTATAAAACATGCCAGGTATAACCTCAAGTTTCTTTTTGGGAAATCTAGTTGAGTATTCATACTCTCAGCCTTCCCCTGAGTTGTAACTATACCTGCAGTTACCAAAAGCTCCTTATAGGACTGTTTGCATCCCCAATTAATTTTCTCCATAGCATCCCTTCCAAAACCTTCCCATACAATTCAACCTTAGATGGCATTTCTCTCCAATCATGTGTAGGGTTAACTTATCTCCTGTTGTTAGCAATTATATCCATAAAAATTATCAGGCTCCATCATTCTTTCCTAAATTCTTGAGAAATTTACATTCTGCAATTCTGTATATATACTGAACATATATTTTATGCAAACTTAAGAAAAGCACTTTATGTTTCAACTATTTAAAGGAACAGATATTATATTAACCTCATATCAAAGTAAAATACTGCTGAGTTGAAATCCTCCTGCTCTAGCTAGACATGAGAATTGTCTCTCCCTTTCTAACTGCTCTAGTTCTCATGCTAAAGAAATTGCCAATCTTAAGAAGGGACCTCACTCAGGGTAAGTACCATTAGAATTCCCAGGGGGAAATAAAGTGGCAAACTTTATACCTGGTTCAGAAAAAAAATTTTAAAAGCAATAAAACTGGGGGCAGCTAGGTGGCTCAGTGGATTGTGAGCCAGGAGGTCCTAGGTTAAAATCTGGCCTCTAGACATTTCCGATCTGTGTCACCCTGGGCAAGTCACTTAACCCCGTTGCCTAGCTCTTACCACTCTTCTGCCTTAAAACCAATACATAGTATTGATTCTAAAACAGAAGGTAATGGTTTTAAAAGACAATGAATGGAAAAGGGATACTTATCAGAAAATCAGAAAAGCCTTGTTCTCTAGACATAATAAGTAATAGCTTAATAACTTATCTATGTAATGGTTGCACTCTGGAAATTTACCTTTAAAAAAACTCCCCACGTTAGCTGCAGTGCAGGGCCTTTTCTTCTCAGAAAAGTAGAATCCACAAGAATTCCCACAAAACACAAAGATTTAGGATTATTAAGGAAAAACTTAAGATTACCTTTAAATCAGAAGAGTACTTAAATTACAATGGCTGTCCATCTCCATTTTTCATCATTTTACTCTTATTTTCAAATGTGGCTCCAAGAAAATATTGCATTTGAATCAGGTACATCCTAAATATCTCTTTTGATATAAGTCAAAAGCTGCTTCTAAGAGGAATTTTTTTTAAAACCCTTAATTTCGGTGTATTGTCTCATAGGTGGAAGAGTGGTAAGGGTGGGCAATGGGGGTCAAGTGACTTGTCCAGGGTCACACAGCTGGGAAGTGGCTGAGGCCGGGTTTGAACCTAGGTCCTCCTGTCTCTAGGCCTGACTCTCACTCCACTGAGCTACCCAGCTGCCCCTTCTAAGAGGAATTTTAATTCTTCAGTTTAAATGCTTATGTTTTTTGTCATTAAACACAAAGTAATTTCCCAAATATTTCTTGTCCATTTACAATTAACCAGTCATGGCCTACAGTTTACCAAATTTAAATTAACTTATACTCTAGAACACATACACGTTAATCAGAAAAGCCTTGTTCTCTAGACATAAGTAATAGCTTAACAAAAATGTGAAATTATACCATTCAAATCAAGAGTTAATGCCTAGAATAAAAATGTATCTCATTACTAGCACCATTAAAAATTAAATGCTGTCAATATACAATATTTCTCACATTAACCACGCTAAAACAAGGGAAAAAATGTTATGAATCCTGTACCTTCCTCTGTCTCCTGCTAGACATTCCAATATCTGGATTACAAGTTCCTGTATTTTCAGCTTTTGGGGGTAACCAATAGTTAATACCACTTCAGACATTATTGGCTAACATTTAAATGGCAATATTTTAAAGTTACTATTAGAGAAACCTTCATCTAAGAAACATGCTAGACTTACAATACAGACAAAACCCATAACAAAATTCAGAACTTCTATGAGAAGCTTTTTCACAAAAATTTAAAACCATTTAAAAACCTTAAGTTGCAGCATTTTGTGCCATGAGGACTTTCCTCTATTTTAATTGACCCAAAACAACTACCAAAACTTAAACACTTGGGTTAAATAACCTCAGTTCCAACACTGCAGCTCAGCTTCCCATTCAAAGTTTCAGCCAACCATCCATGCATATTCTTTTTCAATGCTGTTTCATTTCTCCTCTGAACCATACCATCCCCACTCCTACTTCCAATAGGGTAATGGTAAGGAGAGACACCACTTCACTCATATACACACACAAAACCAAAAGTATACCAAAGTGTGGAGGTTGCAGTTAGGTTGAACTGAACCCCATTTTGGCCAAAAATACTGTCAGAGTTAGGCAACTTTTGTAAATTATCTCCACACACACATTCCAAAAATTCAATGGCCAGTCCACAATTTGAGGACATTTCCAGGAGCATTCCCCTTTGAGGGCTGGCTGGAGCATGCATGAAACCATGATTGTCCATTAACTCCTGATTAAAGAGTGGTTCACTTTCCCCAAATATCTGAGTTCGTTGTTGGAGATTTTCCACTTACCCAGTGGACCTGCTAAGTTAAGTCCAGACTGGAACTCAATGCATTCCTGTGGGCACCATATGTCTGGATTCCACTAAAAGGCGCCTTAGGCAGCCATAACTTCGAATCTCGCTGGGGCCTCCATTTATGTCAACTTTGAAGAATATAGAACCACTAAAATGGTCAGAAAAAAACCAAGTCTTTAATCAGGATAAGAGACAAGTTCTTAATATTTGGCCATTACACAGAGTCAAGTGCTAAAAACCACAAAAAGCCAAAGCTCTGGGACTCTGGGAACAGTGTCTCTAAGAGAACGCAACACCAAAGATGATTCTCCAATGAGTAACAGAACTTGGAGGTCTCATATACCTTTCAGGGGAACAAAGGGCAGTGAAATATAATGATTAGCTCTACAATGGATACAAGGAAATGAGGAGCCCAGGGCTTGACTGACAGGAAAAGGCTGATGCTTTACCCTACTTACAAAAAGATGTTTCCAACCAGGGGCTAGACTACCAGGGAGGGGTCTCTGATTAATGGGGATAAACTTCTAAGACAAAAAAGGTACCTAAGATTTGATTACTTTCTAATCTTATTTAAACTGGGATCATTAAGTACCTCAAAGTCTATTGTTCAGAGGTAAAGTCAGTCAGGTCAGTAAGGGGCTTTCCCCATGGTCAGTTTCTAAAGGACAGATATCAAACTTGGGGTTCCCAAAATACAGCTGACACTTCCCCCTTTTGGTCAGGGTGATTCTGCCATTGACCATACAAATGGACAAAGGGGTACTTGCCCACAAGTTTGACCCTCTGTTCCAATAGATAGAAAACAAGGGGCACAAGTATGGACAATTGGCATCTGGGGGTGCTCCCTATCTGTAGTGAGGCATTGACAGCCAGCAAGGCAGGCACTCTGCCTTTGGCAAAATCTTACAACAACAAAATTACTCCACTTCCCAAAGTGTTTCATGTCTTTTAAATCCAGTGGATCTAGATGTAGATTTCAGTGTCCTCTTTCTTTAGTGGAAGTTCTCTTGCAGAGACAGGGTCTTGGAACAGTCATATTGCTAGAAGACAAAACATGAGAAATCTATAACCAAATTCTCCAATAGGAATTGATTGTATATTTGCTCACAGTTATATGTAGGACTAAATTCTACTGTGAGCCACAGCATACATTCAGTAATTTTAGTCTGATTAAAATGTTATCAGTCCTTAAAATTACTTGACACTGGTGCTTAGAACCCCATAAAATGTAACCTCATTAGCTAGTTTTAACAATATCTCATTACCTCTATTAATTCCATTTATGCCATGTACAGATATGCATTAGCTATATACTTGATCAGAAAAATAGTTTGTCTTAGCATGCTAAAGTAATTGTACAGTAAAACCAAGATTAAGAAATAGACATGAACTAAATTACAGAAATATAAAAGCAAAAATAAAATCTACATCACAGGTTTATCGAGATTTGTCAACCTGAAAATGGCCTTACTTACTATTTGTGGAAAATAAATAAAATACCAGCTAATACTCAGTAAATTCTAATTAAGTATCCTATTATAAAACCCAAAACATGATTTAAAATGCTTATATGACAATTTCAGTTTCAAAACAATTTTTAAATCAAAATACTTCTCACTTTCTTTAAATTCAACATTCTTATCTGCAAATATGACTTGGCCCTTCCTAACTATCTAGTAGTGATGGCTGGAGACCTTTTGAATTAGGAGTTTTTGTAATTCATTTTAAATAGGTCTTCAAGCACACACAGATTTTGAATATACAGACTCGACTCCTTTCAGTAGTCTAAAACTAATTAAAAGCAAGACAAAGTTTCGTGTGTCCTATCCAGCATAGCCTATGTAGGGCAGTGGTCCTAGTTATTTCCTAGGTCCACAGGCTCCTTGAAACTCTCTGGGAAAGCTAAGGTAATACAGGAATGGATTTTTTTTTTACTTTCAAATGCCCAGGAGCAATTTCTGTTGAACCAGGGTTCTTAGCCTTTCTCATGGAAGAGAAGCTACCTTTTTTTTTAAAACCTTTACCTTCCATCTTAGAATCAATACTGACTGTATTTGTTCCAAGGCAGAAGAGTGGTAAGGGTAATGGGAATTAAGTGGCTTACCCAGAGTCACATAGTGAAGAAGTATCTGAGGCCCCATTTGAACCTAGAACCTCCCCCCTTCTCTAGACCTGACTCTCAATCCACCAGGTCACCTAGCTACTGCCCCCCACCCGTGCCCCCAGAAGCTAGACTCTTGACTTTCAAGGACCTTAGATCCAGGAAAAAGAGCAAGAGAAATCATTGACTCCAAACGCTTATTTACAACTGAACAAAACTAAAAGAAATATTTAGAATTAGTGGCTTATCCAAAAAAAAACCCTAGAGTAAATTAGTGTCAGAGCTGGGACTAGCATCTAGGTTCTATGCTTCTTAGCATAGGGATTCTTCCATTAAATCTGTTGTCTAGGATCTCAACTGGCTATGGCAAAGGGAAGGAACCTTGAAAAAGAGGTCTATCACTCAGTATACAGAAAAATGACATTTTTATTTCCACCACAATAAAAGATCAAAGTAAATCTACATAACAGTCACTCATCATAGCAGCCCCATGGAATGCTCATTGCCAATGACTCAGTGCAACATATACATGGATTCTTGTGGAATAACCTATGACTGGTGGACAATTGAGATTGTGTCCTGGATACTGAAGTTTAGGTAACTGAATTTCAAGCAGACAGCACTTTGGAGTACATGGACATGTTTCATGTTCCAGTAGGCTGAAACTGCCTAAGACAAGAGGAAAACAGCATTCCGTGTGTCCTACCCCCCTGCGTAGCCTGTGTAGGGCAGTGGATCTAGGTATTTCCGAAATCCACAAGGTCCATGATACGGTTTTGGAGAGATGCGGCATGGAAGGGGTGCTTGGCTCTCCTCAATGGGTTTTATATTGGTGTCTTCATCTGTAAAATAAACAAATAATCATTAGTTTGGGGTTCAATTAAATAAATTATCGGTTACATAGCACTGTGTTTACTGCTCTTGTTAGACTAGGAGCCAGCTAAGCAAACAGTACAGAAGCTTAGACTGACTTGTACAGAGCAAAAAAGGATACTTACTTGGACGGTTTAGATTTGTTTTTTGGCAAAAATCTGGAATTGTTGGGGCAGTTTTAAGTGGTTGCTCTCCCATTATGCTGTAGTTAAAACAGAAACACAATATTAGTTCAAAATATACCCAGGGTTTTGGTTCTATAAGATTACTTCAAAATATACCCAGGGTTTTGGTTCTATAAGATCATTCACTTACAAAAATGAATAATATAGAAATATGTTTTGCACGATAATACACATATAACCCAAATTGAATTGCTTAGCAGCTCTGGGAGAGGGGAGGGAAGAGGGATGGAGACAATATGGATCATATAACTCTGGAAAATTTGTGTGGAAATTTGTTATTAAAAAATATGCCCAGAGTACTTCTGTATCTTACATACAACTAATTGATGCTTTTCTTCCTTTTGGACTCTGTGCTTTCCTGTAGATTTTCTGCAGACACAACTGGAAATCATTCCAATCTCTTTCCATCTCCCCTCCAGTTGAGTTGGAGCTAGTCTCACCCAGAAGTGGCAGGGTTATAGATAGACCCTCATCTACCCCTGAGGATGATCAGTTCTGCAATCAATCTTTTTTAGTCCTCACAAGGGACAATGAAGTCCCAGTCACACTGCCTGGGGACAAGGGGACATACCAACTTACTGCAAAAAAAGCAAAAGGACTAAAACCTCTGTAGTGGATGAATGTATAGACACATTTGGATATGAACAAATTACTTTGGATTTCAAATGCTTCTTTCTGTTGCTAAGACAATGTTAACTTCTCCAGGTCTTACCTCTGATATCGTTTAAATGGACCTCTCTTGTGTGTTTCTGTTATGTTCAAGAAATCTGCATAACTCTTTTTTGCCACCACATGATAACGCTCCCCACAGCCAAGTTCTGTAACCCTGGCTCTTGGCAGGTAGCCATCCCAGCCAGGAATGGGTGGTTCTTGTAAAGGTTTCTTTTCATATTTCCCTTCTGCAAAGGGATAAAATCACACTTAAAAAAACAATACCCTTAGTTAACTAGTACTTAAGCACCCTCTTAAGTAACTAAATATCCCAAAGTTTAAGTCTATAGTCATAGGGGACATAAGCTAGAAGATCTGTGCTCAAAAAGTGTCTTTTCTTTGCAATAAAAATGCTTCAGAAGTCATTCAGAAAAAAATTACATATATTCATCAAGATTCCTATTTTCCATATGAAAATAAATGAATCAATCATTCAAGAAGTATTCATTAAACAGTTATTATGTGTTAGGCACTGTGTTAGGATGTAAGGATAAAAAGAACAATCCATATTCTCAAATACTTTCCCATTTTATCTGGGAGGCAACATTTACCTATATTAGTATATACAAAATACATACAAAGAAATATAAGTAAATGCCATGATAGAAAAAGCTTGACTTTAGAGGCAGGTACCTAGGTTCAAATCCTGCCCTCTATCACCTATTACCTATGTGATCTTGGACAAATCACTTAATCTCTATGTCTCAGTTTCAGATGAGGTAACAGATGGAGGGGAATTATACAGCCCCTAATTCACATGCCCTTTAAACCTATAGATCCATGATCCTAGAATAATCAAATACAGATGGCTCTCAGCTCCCACACAGGTAGCCTTCCCAAAGTACATAAGTAGGTTTTCCCCAACACAGAATGGCTCATCTCCTGCTAAGGCAGTAGCTAGTAAAAGATGAAGAAAGAGGAAGAAAGTGAAAAACATATTTTCAGGTACCAATGTGTGCTTAATTCTATACATCTGCCCAAGAATGGCATTTCAATCTGGGTCAAGTTACTCCAAGGTAGCTCTTTCTTCTAGTTTAGGTGAGATTAGAAGATTTGGTCTTAAATATATGTTCTCTCTCTCTTCCTCCCTCCTCTCTCTATATCTATCTATCTATCTATCTATCTATCTATCTATCTATCTATCTAATATACATATATAATTTAAATTATATATAAATATAAGCATATAGTATAAAATAAAAATATAATTATATAGTATATATAATAGATTTTATATCTAAATATAATCTAAATGATCTAAATATAAAAACACATGTGTCTATGGCTGTTGTCCTTCTTACTCAAAAAGGACCAAAGTAACATTGCTGGTGATCTTTTGATTCTCAAATAAATTGAATCTAAGTGAAGCAGATTTATACAAAATCATTAGCTTCACTCTTTTCCAGAGTCATCAAAGTCCAGTGTCAAGACAAAAGTCAGAATGACTGGCTGGCTTGGAATGCACCTTCCATATCTGACAACCTCTAAGCACTTCATAGCATCTACAGCTACCATTTTCAGGGCCATTGGAACACATCGTTCCCATCTGCCTCTTCCACTGGAGGAAGTCTTCACATACCTGGAATAGACACCCTCCAACTCACCAACAGAGGTCTATTACCCTCAACCTGGTTTAGCCGAGGCAGTTTTACTGGGCTGTCCCATGCTGCAGCTTCTTGGAGCCACAGGTGATTGCTGAATGGCAGGTGGATGCCAAAGGAAAAAAGAAATCCTGAAAAAAAAGCTTGGCAAGCCCTCATGCCAGAGAGTAGTCTTCTCTGAACACCCCATACACCCATTGTATGTGTCTATCTTGTTCAACACATTATGATAGGTCCTGGGAGAGATGGTGCTCCTGTTCTCAAGTAGTTTACCCTCCAGAAGGTGAAATAAACCATTAATACAAACAACTACAATATAAAAGAAAGCTAAATGGCTGCTAGATGACTCAGTGGATAGAGTGTGAGGCCTGGATTTGGGAGGATGTGGGTTCAAATTTGACCTCAGACACTTCCTAGCTATATGACCCAGGGCAAGACACTTAACCCCCATTGCCTAGCCCTTACCATTCATTACCAATGAATGCTTAGTATTGATTCTAAGACAGAAACTAAGATTTTAAAAATAAACTAAAATAACACTAAAGTTCTCTTAATGCTAATCATGACATGGTTTTGCTATGGTTGGACCATTATCAACATAATAAAAATGATGATACTAATTACTTTAATTTACATATTTGATATGCCAGTCAAACTAGAGATTTGACATGGCAATCAAACTATGAAAGAGAAAAATTAAGAGGAATTATAAATAAATTCATTTAGGGGGATACCAAAAGGCAAGAGATTCTGTGAAAATAATGAAGAAAACAAAGATCCCAAAGAATAATACAAAGCAACAAGCTAACAGATAATTGGGCAAAGGATATGAACAATTTTTAAAAAGAAAAAATGCAAATTATCAAGAACCACATGAGTAAGTGCCTCAAGTAATCTATAAGAAGAGAAATATACACTTTTAATAATTCACAAGTTTTACTAACTAAACTGCAAAAGATGGAAAAAGACAGAAATAAACTAATGTTATAAGTGCTATGGCAAAATAGGCATATCAATACAATATTAATGGAAACTGAGACTAGGTCCACCATTCTGGGAAACAATCGTGAATTATGAGAAACTTACTAAACTGTTTATGCCCCTTCTTTGATCACATTGTTAGGCTCCTAAGAGATAAATGACCCAAAATTCCCATAGAAGCCAAAATATTCCTAAAAGTTTCCTTCATAGAACCAAAAAACTAGAAACAAGGTAGATGTTCATCAATGGGAAAGGTTGAACAAATTATGTTATATGGATGTATTGGAATTTTATTGTGCTATCAAAATGATTAAAAGTATAGAAACATTAGAAAACTAGTACTGATTGATTTGAAGCAAAGAACGAATACAGGGGCTACAATAACAAATGAATACTAAAAAATCAGAATATTAACTATACACTTTCATCTGGAAGAATCATAAGTCTTCATTCAGGATATAATGTTAAAACTAGGGGGAAGAATGAGAAGGATATCTTGAAGAATGGGAAAGATGTCACTGAAGTCAAAGGGAATGTTTCCCCATCAATATTCTGGAACATCTATCCCACTGTCTGCTCTAGGCCCATCTTCATCTTTATAATTTATAAAGCATTTTATACAAAACAGTTTTTTGAAGAGGTCAGTTCCACTTTGTCAGTAGAACACAGAGAAGTATTTTGTCCAAGATACACATAGTTAGTAAATGTCTGATATAAAAACTCAAATTTGGTTTTCCTGACCACATTCTCTTTCTACTAGACCACTTGTTCTCAAAATGTGGCCTGGAGATCTTTGAGGGTCCCTGAAACCTGTTCTAGAGGCCCTTGAGGTCAAAACTATTTTCTTAATAATGTGAAAATGTTTTACTTTCTAATACAGTAAATATTGAAAGCTATAAGCTAAAAAGCTCTTTGGGTGAGTTCTAAATAATATTTAAGAATGTACATCACATTTTTAAATATTTAAGAAATTAAAATTCATATTTTAAATGTAAATATTAAATGTAACATTTAAGAATATAAACAATGAAAAGTTTGATAACTGCTGAACTAAATAATGAAATCTCTTCAGCCCCTTGGTTATATCTACTCTTTTACCTCTTAAAAGTAGTCTACTTTTACTCCATCAAATGAGGTAATGCGCATAAAATAAAGCCCTTTGCAAACCTTAAAGTGATGATAGATGTGAGCGTTAATATTATTTCTCTCCCTTCAATAGAACCTACTTTCAGATTCCATCATTTTGCTTATGTCTGAGCCCTTAATTGCTGGAGAATGAGTCACCATTTTATTTCACAAGTTTCCAATTTTCTAAATCCTTCCAAAGGGCAGAGGTGAGGTTCTAGGTAACAATGACCAAGTGATAGCAAAGTAGCTGAATAAATGACTTGGAGGGCAAAAGTGTGGGAGGATCCAAAGAATACAGAGTCAGAGGAAAAAAGTCATTCTACTCTGTGTCTTCTTCTAACTTATTCTATATTCCAAGCCCTGATGTAGCCTTTACCCCAGTGCTCTGAGGCCAAAGGGATTAAGGTTGAAAAGTCTCTGGCAACAGCTCATCCAGCCATTACTCAAAGATGGGGAGTGATGGGGAACTCATGACTTCCCAAGGCAGCTTCTGTCACTTTCAGACATCTCTAACTTGCCTTGAAGTTTTTCCTTGTAAAAAAAAAAAGTCAGTAAATGTATAGGGCCAAAAGCACTTGTGCTAACTATAGGTGATCCCATCAGGCAGATTCTGGGTGTCTCTTTAACCTTAAAGGCTTGACTTGGTCACTTCTCAACCTTAATCCCTTTGGATGCCATCACAAGTGAATGGCCCCAGATCCCATGTCTTCTACCTCCTGGCTCAACATCTTCTTCTTCCCACTGCCAACTACCCAACTCACTTGATTTATTATTTTTTTTTGGTCGTTTTGATTTCAAAACCTAGCTTTTCACACTTTATTTTTATTTACTGAGGTTTCCTTGACTCCAGGACCAGCTCCTCTATCCACTCTATCAGCTAGCTTTCAGTGACTCCAAAGTGTTCTTCATTTACTCACATACTCCCATTGTGACTCGGTGCTCAGGCAATTTCTTGCTCCTGGTTCTGTTTCTAGGACTAAGCAAATTGGATTGAAAAACCTCAGTACCTATCTGATTTGGGTGGTAGCGGAGATAATAATCATGTATCATCCTTAAAACCGTTTCCTTGGAACAGACTGCTTGTAGTCTCTCTGTGGTGAGTGCTTTGCATCGCAATGCATCCCGTTGATCTTTCTGTCTCTGAGTCATATTATTGAATGTGTGCAGACAGTAAGTGGTGTCCTGTCTGTAAGAAGCCCCCATTCTGCTGGATCTGAGAGGCATGAATCCTGCAGAAGCCAACACATGGAAGACAGCACTTCGCTTAGAAAAGGACTGGACGGAAGGTCACCAAGAACTCAACTTAACTCTCCAGGAATAGTAAAGCTGGAATTTCTCACAGGGCCAAAAGAACTGTTGGATTTTTGCTCAGGAAATGTTAATGCCAGCCATGTAGTTGTCTTCCCCAGCTATGCAGCCCTCCCCAGGGCTGGGGAAAAATGACCTTGGAGGAGGAACCCGAGGGGGAGTCCCTTTCTGACAAAGACGATGACAGTGATCTTCTCTTAGAGCCCATCGCCTGATGGCAGCCTTAACAGCAAATAGGGGGAGCATTTAATGGGACAAAATGATCGTTCTGAGAAATCACTGAAATTATTCATGTTTTTAGAGAGAATGCTTATTTTCTTTGACACTTCCAAAATGTAATTTTGGATCTTTCTTTTTGGCCTGTTTGGAAATTGCAGTCCTATTAAAACCAGAGACCAAATACACAAAAAAGGTAAATGAGTTATATGGGAGACCCACCCACCCAGGGCAATTTTTCATCATTTCCTTCAAAATAACATATAATCATTAAAATTAGCATGGGTAAAACAGAATTAGTTATTGAGGCTTGATGCTGAATTCTAAACACTATAATATTGTTGCAGTAAAACAATATTTTTATAAAAGGGGAGATGTATATAGGAAAGCATTTTAAGAACATGATTTAAAGCTGACAAGAAATATGCCTTAGTTTAGGAACCTATCTTGCCCTTTTTACCTAAATTGAACTAGATTTTATATAATTCCACATTCCCCCACCCCTAAAGACACTCACATACTGCACAGTATCTTCAGAATAATGGTAAACTTTGAGATAGTATATCAATATTATATCTACCTTCCTCCCTCCTTTTGCAGGTAAAAATTTCCTCTGTTGGCAGAGAAGCAGAGGGGTGCAAATGAAAGAATGCTGGCTTTAGAATGAGGAGACTTAGTTCCTGAATCTTATCTCTGCCACTTAATAATTAAATGATTGTAGGGAAGTCTCATCCCTCCTCTGATCCTCCATTTTCTCAACTAGAAAATGGAAATTTGCCCAATCTGCTTCTCCAGGCTGTTGTGAGGAAAATATTTTTGCATATTGTAGATAAGTGGAAATTTTTATTATGTAAGAGCAGATTGGTGGCACAGTGGATAGAATACCAGGCCTAGAGTCAGAAAGACTCTTCTTCCTGAGTTCAAATCTGGCTCAGACACATTAACTGTGTGATCCTGAGCAAGTCACTTCACCCTATAGGCCTCAGTTTCTTCATCTGTAAAATGAGCTGGGGAAGGAAATGGAAAACCACTAAAGTATCTTTGCCAAGAAAACCCCCAAATGGTGTCATGAAGAGTCAGACATGACAGAACAACAATAAATATTTATGTAGGGTCCTAGAGGAGTATCAAACATTTATTAAGCATCTATGTGCATACAAAAACCCTGTGCTAGACTCTGGATATATAGACAAGAACAAAGACACAAACTCTTGCCTTTAGGGAATTTCCAATTGATCTAGCTTAAATATCATTTTTAATGCTATACAAATGAGATGCAATTGTAAAGTACTTAGCACCTGGTACTTGGCACACGGAAAGTCCTATATAAATGTTAGCTGTTAGCTATTATTTTTAGGCACTGGATCTTATTTTGATTTTTCTGTAGGTCTGCACAAAACTAAAATTCTGCTAATAAAAAAGGCATGAAATCGGATAACTACAATCTATCAAGTATTACTGATGGTATTCTGTTTGCCCTCCCATAAGGCAATTTTGTGTGAATGTTGGAACAAGTTATGAACCAAGCTGGATATTTTGTTGGGAGGATTTAGTTAAGGCAGACTTTCTATGGTGCAAAAAGATTTGGAGCCAAAGACATCCATAAAAAAGGGAACAGCTCTGGGAGAAACCAGTCTCATGGATTCAAAGAAATCTTTGCTCCTATCTCTATTAGAAAGAAGACACCACTAAGTTTGAATCCTTTGGTTCACTCATTCCATATGTGAATAGGGGAGGCATCAATGATTCCAGAGTAGGGGTATTCCTCCCATCTCCATCAAAGTAGATGCCACTCATCTTTGCTTTGGTAATTCTACACCTGAGGTCCACCAAGGAGCTTAAATAAATGACTGAGCCACACAGAAGTAGAAGCAAAATATGAATTCAAATCTTTCCCACTCTGAGCATCCCACTGTGCATCTCCATGCTGACTTTTTAACTGGCAGCTACTATAAGGTAGAAAAATTAATCCCAGTATCTAGAGTGGGAAGGCACCCTAGAGTTCCAATCTATTCAAAGTCCTGTCCAAATATTTTCCTAACTGTACATTTAAAGTCCTTTCCATACCAGAAAATCACAATTGTCACTTACCAGAATATCCTGGGGTGATTGGAAGCTTTCTCATAAAGACTTCTGGTTTGTTCATGTTTTCTTAATTAACAAAGGAAATGGGAAATGAATATAATTGAAATGAATCAAATCAATTAACCTTTATTTAACACCTACTGTCTATGGGACCCTGTGCTAACTGTCATGGGGTCTACAAATCTGGCCTCAAGGCTATTTATGCCCCTAAAAGTCAGATGATAAGAATCTTTAAGTATAAATTTAAATGGATGTTGGCTTATCTTAAAAAAACAAATGAAAATGAAATCTCGTTATAAGATTATGAATGAAAATCTCATTATAAAAGCAGCTTAATTAAACTTGTTTCCTAGGCATGATTGAAAACATACATGGGAACCATGACATACTTATTAACATTTCTGTGCTCTACAAGGCAACAGGAAACAGAAAGGTAGATTGTCACTGTGTCCTACTAGCTCCCAGCACATCACCTTTGGATAGGTTAACTTACCTTGATGTCTTCCAGAGAGTAGGATAACTGGGCTTTTAATAATTCTGGTACATACCACAGATCTGTTTTTATTAAATTAGCAGCTCTAGAATAACAACAACAATAATAATAATAACTTGCATTTTTATAGCATCTTCTAGCCCCCAAAGGCCTCATGTATATTATCTTATTTGAATTGCATACCACAACCCTGAGAGTTAGGTAGTACAAATTTTATTATCCCCATTTTACAAATGAGGCCCTTAAACAATAAACTAAATAGTAAAGAAAGCCTCAAGGATGGAGACCTTAATAATGAGCATCTGAAGAGGAGTCAAGAAACCTAGGTTCTACGCTGTGGTAGAATCTAATGTAATAGACTTCTGTACCAGCAGCAATGCAATGACCCAAGACAATTCTGAGGGACTTAAGAGAAAGAATGCTATCCACATCCAGAGAAAGAACTGTGGGAGTAGAAACACAGAAGAAAAATAACTGCTTGATCACATGGTTTGATGGGGATATGATTGGGGATGTAGACTCTAAATGATCACCCTAGTGCAACTTTCAATAATATGGAAATAGGTCTTGATAGATGACACATGAAGAAACCAGTGGAAATGCACCTTGGCTGGGGGGTGGGGGGTCTGGGGGGGGTGGAAGGGAGAGTAAGAACATGAATCATGTAACCATGGAAAAAATTTTTCTAAAAATAAAATAAAAAAGGAAACCTAGCTTCTATCTAATCCTAAACTCTGTCAGTGGTTTACTATGTGACTTCACTTACATATCCTTTCTCTGCTCCCATTTCTTCTCTGCAAATTTTAGGGGACTGAAAAGACAACTGCTAAGATCCCTTCTAGCTTAAGTATTCTACAATTTTATAGGGTCACATGATTGTGTGCCATCTGGATTCTAGAAATAATTGTGAGGGACATAAGATTGAGATGGAGGAATGCTAGTCCACTAGCAGGTATTCCCCTAATGGGGCAAATTTGCCAAATGTCCAAACGGATTGCTGCCTTAACAATAAGATTAATCGGGGAACCTTACCAAAAGGGACTGTGGAAGTGAGTGCAGTAAATAGAGACATGTGGTGTTGCAGGAAGCTAGGGGGATCAGTGAATAGAGAGCCAAGCCTGAAGATGAGAGATTCCTGGGTTCAAAAATGGTCTCAGACACTTCCTGGTTTGGGGACCCTAAGCAAGTCACTTAACCTCTATTGCCTAGCCCTTACTGCTCTTCTGACTTAGAGTTTATTCGGATTAGAAGGTTTAAAAAAGAGCAATGGGCTAAATCATCATAGGGCTATCCTTGGATTCACTAGAATTATTCACTACCATAATTGGAGTTCAGAAGTAATTTTGTCAAAACCTCACTGAAGGAGAATTCTCAAGAGAATAGTCATAGTTCATGATTAAGCCTCTATATAACATCCGGTAGCAACTGTCTCTGGTGATAGTCCTATTACACTGCTTTTCACTGGAGTCTATATCTCCTTCTCCAGTGGCATCTTTTCATCCTCCCTGCCCCCTCCCCAAACCTTGCAAAGCATCTATCAGAACTTGAAGGGATCTTAGAGATGAATATTTTCTTTTTCAGATGGGGAGATTCTCTGCAACTGGCCATAGTCTGAGAATTTGATCCTGACTCTGATATTACTTGTGCTATCATATAAGCTGGTCGAGTCACTTAACCTCTACAGACCTCCGTGTCCTCTGTAAAATGATGGAGGTTGTTCCAGCTGGCCTCTG
This sequence comes from Gracilinanus agilis, assembly GCF_016433145.1. Lineage (NCBI taxonomy): Eukaryota > Metazoa > Chordata > Mammalia > Didelphimorphia > Didelphidae > Gracilinanus > Gracilinanus agilis. The sequence continues at coordinate 628,853,092 of NC_058131.1, forward strand.
TGAGTACTTCCCAGCTTTAAGTCGAAGCCCCTATGCCACGGACACCGAAAGAGGAACTAACTTGGCCATTGTCCAAGAGCGTGCAGCACTGATCCAATTTCCAAAAGAGAAGAACCATTAGCCTTGAAGTTAAGACCACCTGAAGTCGAGACTGAACCCCAACAATGACTAGCTTTGTGACTTTGGGTAAAATACCTTACTCTCAAAGTCTTGGCTTCCTCACCTGTAAAATGACGTTGTATATCGCCTTTCCTACTTACAAAACTATTTTGAGGATCAAATGAGTTAATGGATGTGAGAACGCAACACTTCCCTTGTTATACATCTTCTCTGGCAAGGTCATAATTCATGGACACTTTCCCCCAATTCCCCACACCTTCCTCACTTTCTCTAAGAGGAAAGATTCTTGCAAACCCATAATAGAGAGCACTCCAGAGTAAGAGGGGTTGGGAGTGGAGCTAGGATGGGGCAAGGGTGGAGATGGGGAAGAGGGGTGGGTCCTAAGGTAGCTGATAGGGAAGGGGAATTCTCAGAAGTCCCCAGGACAGCACAGGGGAAAGGGTGCAGTACCAGGAAGGGGGTAGGATGTTCACCCACCGAGCTTCACGAGAGAACGGTAAATAGCTGCCACCTAGGAGGAGAGGCGGCGCTGCTTCCCAGGACCAGGGCCAGGGTCCTCAGTGTGACCCTACAGAGGAACCCCGCCCTTCTCCCTCTCCTCAACATTGTGCGCTCAGCGCGACCGGAGTTCCGTCACTCACGGAGGGCGGCCCTTCTACACCTCTGAACTGATGGAGAATGGGTGGGTCCTGAGCCCGCCCTGCAATTTGAGGTTGCTGGGCAGGACTTGCAAATGGACAGTCACCTTCCCCACCAGCACTTTACAGACACTGGGCCAGATCCCTGAGTGTGGAGGATAGCCCAGGAGGGTACTGGGGTCTTTGGAACCAGTCCGGATGTGATGCTTGCTTGGTTTGTATGCAAGCTCTGCGCTTTATGGGATGCTGCCAGCGAAGCCACTATGTTTCTGTTTCCAAATTAAAAAACAAACTCCAAAACTGATGATCTCTAATGTTGCCTTTTCAGCTTTAAATTTACTAACTTTAAGAATGAAGAGGCAGGATGAATTCAGATAGATATCAGGGTTGGTGGAATAATGATAAAAAAAAAAAGCTGGCATTTGTTAATCACTTCCTATGTGCTAGTGACTGGGAACACGACTACAATTAAGGAAACGATCCAGTAAAAGCAATTCATTTATATGTTGTTCTGAAGTATTTCTCACACATTCTTACTTCTTGGACTACATTTCCCAGAAGGAGATACAGCAGAATCTCTGAGCAAAGCAAAGACAATCACCTAGTAAAGACTCTAATTTTTGTAGGGACATTAACATCCTCTTAGAAATCCAAAGTCTAAATCTAGAGAACTTCCCACAATACACCAAGCCTGACCCTTGTATCATGAATGGACCCTTTTCATAATCTGGCACTTTATGAACCCGGGATAATGCCTTTAAGTGGATTTCAGAAAATACACAGAATTACAAAAGGAAGCTAAAGATTAGTGAAAATAAAGATGCATTAACCCCTTCCAAGTTCACAGACTTGATGAAACCCCAGCTCTAGGGTACTGAACCTTAAGGTTTTTAACCACTGGACTGCAGAAGTTCCTAAGTGACTATTCAATTCCTTTCCCAATATGTTGGACCTAGAAGATTAGTGGGAATATGGAGAAGGGAGAAAGTTAGATGATAACCTCCAGCAATATGTAGATGGTTGCATCCATTTATGTCTAATTATTGCATTATTTGCATTGATTTTATGTGCTCAATAAATGATTTTGCTATTAGAGTTATGGATCCTGAAATCTTTAAATAGAAAATGATAAATTGGTATTGACTTTACCTTTAATTTGTAAATCTGATGACTTCGAAGGTCCTACACTTAACCTGAAGAGTGTAGCAAAGGTTTCCAGAGGCTGACTTTTCATTGGTCCAGTATTACATTTTGATGGAGGTTGTTCAGTTGAGTATTTTTTAAGCACGTACAATATTCCAAAGATTGTGCTAAGTGCTGAGAACACAAATCCAAGCAAAAATTAAGATAGTCCTTGCCCTCAAAGAACTTACATTCTAATAGGGTAGATAATATTTGAAAGGAAAATGAAAGAGGAAAAGGAAGACAGGTGGGCAGAGAGAAACTACCTGCCACATGGGCATGATCAAGAAGTCCAAAGGAGCGAAATCTGATGGGAAATGAAGAGATGCCTCACCTGAGTGCCCTCCAGGTCTGGGAGGAGGTCGCTACCCTCCAGTTAGAGGGAGAAACCGCAGTAGCAGAGGAAGGCTACTTAGGAGTATGAGTTCTCAAATTAAAAGCCCCCTGGACAGTGATCCAGATCCAGAATTATAGATTGATTCAGGCTATTTATGAAGCATTTGGTTAAGATAAAACTATACTGTAGCATTTTTGTTAGTCATTTTGCAGTTATATCAGACACTTCATGACCTCTTTTGCAGTTTTCTTGGCAAATATACTGGAATGCTTTGCCATTTCCTTCTCTGGATCATTTTGCAGATAAGGAAACTGAGACAAACATGGTGAAATGACTTGCCCAAGGTCAAACAATTAGTGTTTGAGGTCTGACTTGAACTCAGGAAGAAGAATCTTCCTGATTCTAGGTCTAGCACTCTATCCACTGCACACCCACTCTAGCATTGCAAAGATTTAATGAAGTTGGTTTGTTTTTTGTTTTGTTTTATTTTTGGTGGGAGGAGTTTGGGGATCAGAGTGAAGTTCTATGCCACCTGTATTTACATATCAGTCATATGTGTCTCCCTATATATTATAATACTGGTTATCCTAGTCTCCCTCTGCCCAAAAGTTAGGTTACATTTCATTCCTTCCTCCCAGGTTTCTCTGATACTCTTCCAATGGCTCTAGGCCCATGGATAGTGTTCCTTCAAGTGCAAGAGGTGGTTCCCTTGCACCCCAGTTCCATTTAACCACTAACAGCTGGATTTATTTTTACAAAGTAATACTTCAAAGGTATAATCAAAATATACACTCACATAATGACAGGTTCACAGCTTAACTATATATTCATATAGGGCACAGCCTCAATTTCTAAATCAAAAACCCATCTCAGGCTGGAGTCTTAGGCACTCTGACTTCTCTGGGCTTCTCTGCCAGATTGGCTGGTTACAGCATCTTGCCTGGAATCCAGGCTCCAAGATCTCACCTGAAAGGGAAAAGGATGTATGAAACAGAAGAGAAACAAGAAACATCCTCAAGCCAGGGGGTCTAAAAGGATAGAGCAAAGAAAATAATATCTTCCCCACTTTTCCCAGGGCTGTACATGGTGCCCCTGCAGTGGGTGAAATCTTCAACTTCTGAACAAAGCAGAGAGATAGATAAGAGTCCATTCCCATCTGAAAGGTTTTAAAACCACAGACTATTCTGGCTATACAGCCAAGTAAAGAAAGACATTCCACACATCTGGTAGGGGGATGTATAGAAGCAGAATGCCTCAATTTTAGGCAATCTGGTTCTAAGCCTCCATGGTCCCATTACCTTTTGATGATCAGTCTCATTTCCCTACTCAGACTTCTTTTCCTAGTTGCATTGATTTTGCTCTAGCAAAAGCTTTTCAATTATATATGCTCAAAATTACCAATTATATTTTTTGGTAATAATTTCTTTATCTTATTTGATTAAAATATCTTTTTAGTCATAACTATAAAAAGTATTTAATGTTACTCTTCAAATATCTTGATGATATGATCTGTAATATTCAGAGAATGTGTTTACTTGGTATCATTTAGTTTATTTGCTGATTCCTAGGGTCTTCTAAGAAAACCAACATATCGTTACCAAATAGGAATAATTTTGTTTCTTTAATGATTTTTTGCCATTAATTTCTTTCTCTTGTTTTATTATTGTTTCTGGCATTCCTGGAACCGTGTCAAATAATAGTTGAGTAATGGACATCCTTGATTTATTCCTGTATTTACTAGCACTGAATATTGACATGATGAATGTAAGATATTAGTCTATATACCAAACTTCTACCAAATTGCCTTTCCCAGTAGTTCTAGTCAACTTGAAAATTCTTCTCTGAGTATTTTATGTTCTTTGATTTATTGAGCTGTTTTTGAGTTTAATTATATATTTGATTCTTTCTTGTGTGCTTTCTTATGGTTTGCTTTTACAGTAACAAGTAATTTAATTCATCATTGAATCATAGTATAATTTGAGGTTCAAAAGTACTTCATCTTTTTTTCCTATTTTTAATTTTTTATTCCCCTAAGATTACAAAATAGTAATTTTTAACCTATTTTGTCATATACTCTCTTAGAAGACCACTGCAGTCTTACAGACTTTCTCAGAATAATATTTTTAAATATATAAAATAAAAGATAAAATTGTAATGGAAACTAATTATATTGAACTATTGTTTTATATATATATATATGTATGTATGTATATATATATATTTAAAAGTTCATAGAATCTAGGTTAAAACTTGCTGTTGATGATCTTCTGTACTGTCAAATGAATTTTGTTCAATTCCACAAAATAATTTGGTGAAAGCACTAGATATGAATTTAGAAATTTAGAAAGTATCACCATTTTTATTATATTGTGACAGTTCAAACATGAAAAATTAATATCTTCTCAATTTGCCATTCCTTATTTCTTAAAAGTGTTTTATATAACTTCATTTTTATAATGCCTAAGTGTGCTTTTGTAATTTGTTTCCAGATATGGGATGCATCCTGTAATTACTTTGAATACAATGTCTTTCTAATTCCCTCCTAGATTATTGTTATTATGTAGAGATGCTTTGATTTTTTGTGAAGTTGTTTTATATCCTACTACTTTAATAGAGCTATTAATGGAATCATTTAGCTTATCCTGATTCTCAGAATTTTCTAAGTAAACCAACATGTCATAAGGAAATAGGAGTAGTTTTATCTCTTTGATGTTTGTGCCTTTTAATTTAGTTCTCTTCTCTCATTGTTTCTAGCATTTCTGGCACTATGTTAAATAACAAAGGAGAATCCTTGAATTGATCTTTTATTTACTTCTAGAATTTTTCCTTTAACAAATACTGCTAACTTTTGGCTATAAGCATAAATTTTTAATTGAATTTTTAAATGGCCCTTTTGTACCTATATTTTGTAGAATTATCACATATGCATATATGATAAAAATTCTACAAAAAAAAATATATATATATATATCCTGACCAATAGAACATTTTTCTCTATTTTTTTAGCTATCACGACACCCTCTTGATTCCTATAGAGTTTCATGATCTACTAAAATCTCCAGAACTTTTTTTTCATGGGCACTCTTGTCCAGGCTTACTTCCCTATTTCTGCATTTTTGAAGTTGAGTTTTGGAACTCAAAGTGTAGGGCTTTATGGGTTTTTTATTAAATTGCATCTTGTTTGATTCAGTCCCACCACTCCCACCTATTATGACCTTTTTGGACCTGGACTATCGTCTATTATGTTAACTGTCTCCAAGCTTCATGTCATTCCATAATCTGACAATCTCATCATAAATGTCTCCTTCTGAGTCACTGAAAAAAAATGCACATGGTCAAAGCATGAGCCTCTAAGGCAGTCCACTAGATCCCTTCATCTAAGCCAAGCTGATATACATCCACTAATTCTGGCTCTTTGGGTCTGGTCCACCTACCTATGCTTTTTGTCTAGCCCACATTTCTCCATGAGAGACTGTCATTGAGTAAGATGTCATGCATATTCAAGGATATGACCCTGGGCTATTTTTCCCTCCTTTTCTTATATAATAAAGGGAGGACTAATTTAGGCTACAAGAAATTATCATTCACTTTCACATATTATTCTAGATACTTAATAAAACTTTTTCCCCCTGAAGGTAGATGGGACAGATATATATGTGTGTGTGTGTGTGTGTATACATATATATTACAGTTAACATAATATACATATGTAGTGTTCAAGTCTTTATATTTTCATAGGGTGATAGAGTTAAAGTTAGAGGCCACTTTCATTTTGAAAATGAGGAAACGAGACTGAGGAAGTTAAGTAATTTGCCTAGAGTTCCATAACACTAAATAATGGAGACAAGATTTGAACTCAGATCTTGCTAAATCTAAGCCCAGCACCCTATACACTGTACCATCTTCTGAAAGCAAGTAAAACCTTTAATGAAGTAACTTGGTCTCTGTTGAATGCAATAGAATTACCTGTGAAATCAATTCTATATTGCTATAAAAGCTTGGAAGCTATGACGTCCATAAAAAACAAAACAAAACAAAACACCAGTCATATTTTTAAAATCCTGTCTTCTGAATAATATGATCTAGAAGAGGAAGCCAACTATTAATACTACAGACTATTCATGGATAGAGTACTAGACCTGGAGTCAGAAAATCTGAGTTTGAATCCTGCTTCAAATCCAGACATTTTCCAGATATATGACTCTGGGTGAGTCACTTAGTCACAGAGAAAGAAAGTAACAATGAAAAGCATCAGGACTCTGCTTAATGAACAATCCTGATTCTAAAGGACAATGAAACATATCTCTTGTCTTTCAGTAGTGAATGGTGTCCTTGAAGTGTGAAATGGCCAGTAGAGTTTGTTTTGCTGAACTATAATTCTTTGTGACAAGGGAGGTAATCACGAAGTGATATTAATGTAAAAGAAGGCATCAAAACAAAACACTGTCTTTTTCTGAAAAAAACAAAACCAAAAACCTCTTACTCCCCTCCTTTTAGTTCTGATTCCAAGGCAGAAAAGTCAATTTCCTCATTTAAAAAAAGAGTATAATACTAGCACTGACCTCTCAGGGTGCTTATAAAGATAAAATGTAAAAATTTGTAAAGCACTTTGCAAACTATATTGTTAATAGAGTTTATTATCATTATATTTATATTATTATAATTCATTATTGATGTTATTATTATTCATCTCACTTAGAAACCTCTGGGGACCAGCAATAAATACACATTAGTGGGGGGGGGCATACAAAATCAAGAGTTTTACTTCGCTTTATTAGACACCTGTGAAGACATGAGTTTGCAGATACAGTCCTGACAAGTTGTGAGCTGCTGCCAAGTGAGATTCACATTTCTCTTGTGCAGAGAGGTGATGGTGCACAAGGATTGATAGTTTATTATTTAGTTGAGGACATCAGGTGAGCAGTTTGACATTCTTATGCTCAACAACTCTTTCCACTCATTCTCTTAAGCCACTTTTAGCATGAACGTACAGTGTATCACAGCCACCAAGTCTTTGCAGCATGAAGTTCAGCCTTCTCGTATTAACATCGACTCCAGTCCGTATTGGTGCATACCGTTCCTTGACATACTGATGATAAGCCAGATGAATCTGGACCCGGAACTTTAATGGCTCAACTTGACCTACACAGTGAAGGGATAGGGTCTCCTTTGTAGTCTTTTCTCAGTCATCACTCTGCAAAGTTCCCTTGAACATTTTATGCCAACTTCTATTCAAGTTGAAACATCTTATTATTTCTTATCTGTATTATTTGTTTATTCATCCAACAACATTTATTCATGCTTGGTGTGTGCAGAGTGGGGAAGTTGCAAAGAAAATTCTACAGTCCCTGCCTTCAAGTTACCCAGATGACAGTCAGGGGGGCAATTCAGTGAAGTGGGTCAAGAAGATGCATCTTTTTTTAAAAAACTTTCTATAAGATTTGAACATGTATCATTAAAGTAGAGTGATCTAGTTCTAGGAAGTTTCAATATGGTTTTTTTAAGCCTACTAGATATATGAGAATTCTTAATGAGTTTATGTAATTGGGCTGCATTTCCAGAGTCCAGTAGAATTTCCGGTCCCATTCTATAGTTCATTGGGTTTGTGATCTAGTCTACCTGGCTTAAAGAGAGACATCTTGAATGCAAGGTAGGAGAATATTGACAATAGGAAAAGGAGAGAGGTCTGGATAGAGGGAAAGGTCCCTTCAAAGGCAATCCTACTTTTGAATAATTTATTCACACTTTAAAATGAAGAAAGGATGGAGTAATCCATCCTTCTTTCCTTTCCTTTAAATGCTGGCACACTGAAAATGCCACTTGTACATACTGAATTTTGGTCTTAGGTTTTTTTTTTTTACTTAGGCTTCAAGAATCATCCACATTTCCCAGAGAAATCAATGAGTTTAAAAAATCAGCTTTATTTTATATGGAAAATCAGACTGTCCTAAGAAATCAGAATGCTAACCTTTCAAGTATGTGTCAAAAGTCATCTGTAATTATTTTTCTTTTTCTTTTCAAAGGAAATAGTGAAGGGTTTGAAAGAATGCAGACTGCTGCTATCTCTGACCTGTGTGCTGATTTGGTGCAATTCATTCACAACAACATTCAGCCCTAACCATCTATCTTCTTTCCATTGGTCAGCCTTCCTTCCGCAAACATTGCATTGCTTACTGTTTTGTTTTTGGTTGTTGTTTGTTTTTTAAGCCTGTCATTAACCAGAATGATTGAAATGATATCAGTAACAATTCAGAGCAGAATGCATTCAACAAAAAGCAAAGAGCATTTTTATACAAGAAAAAAGCCTTGTAGAAATAAAAATTCTGTACATTATTCAAATATTGTATGTACATAAAATTATACTGTTCATGACTAAATTGCAAAGTCTTCCTTATTTATAAACTTTGGTTGGCAACACCAAAGAAAAACCTGTAATATTTAGCTTTTTAAGCATAGCAGGCAGCAAGAAATAGAATGCTAGCAAGCATACCTCTGTACTTGTATAAGAAATTTTTATGCCAAGTTATGTGACTAGCATTCTTGATTTATTCCTAGGATTTCATATTTCACATTCTGTGAGGGAATTCTGCAGAGATGTTAAGGTGAAAACAAGGGTGAAATGTGAAATGTTCAATGAATTTTGAAATATCCCTTAGAAGACCTATTAACCATGATAATGGGTTTGTAGTTCCAACTTGCATTTAAACAAAAATTTCTATTCATTCATGAAACCCCTTATGAATTTAAAGCTTAATGAATTTCATCAGATAGAAAATGCAGCTTTGTAGAGTCAGATTTATTGTGAACCAGATTCATAAAATCAATAGTTTTGATAGTTTGGTCCTGGATTTTGCATGAGATTGCTTTTGGAGAAATCATTAAGGAACAGATTATCTTTTTTAAAAATCTCAAATCTCTAATATACAAGACAGTTACGCAACTGCTATTTCTTTTGTCCTCAATTCTTTTCTTTCCTTTTTCTTACTGTATGTACTATGAGTACAGTGAGGTGGAAATCAAGCAAGACAGAGGTCGATTCCAACAAATCTTCATGAGTCAAAAAAATTTTTTTAAACCCTGGATAAGTTCTAAGGACTTTAACCCTCTACAGAGAAAAAGACCCAGAGACCCATTCTACAGAGGATCTTTCTTTTCAAGTCTGTTACTTAATCCATCATGCATATATTTGGAAAGCCCCCTTTAGGAAAGGAGAAAGACATTTTGAACTAAAGAAACTGATGAAACATTTCAAAGGAGGGCTTCAATTCTTACATTTCACCCACCATGCACTGATTTTATTCCTTCTCTAAATGGAGAAAGGAATAGCCAATATTTTCATGGGAAAGTTTGGCCCCCAAAATTAATTATCAAGTGTTAAAAACTTCAGGGGTGCTAGACTTAATCCTGTGAAGCATCACTGGTATCTTCTACTGAAATTAATCAGGGCTTTAATAGGAACTATTTAACATTAACATTTGAATTACATAGGTGTGAGGTACTACCAGGAGCTCAGTTGTGTACCCTGAATTATGTTTGGGCAGATCAGTTAGCCCCATCATTTATATCAGATCAAGTACTGTCTATTGAATTATTGCAGAACTTAATGCCAGGTCTCCCTCTACCTAGGCTATTATTACTGGATCAGAATACAGTTTATTAAAGATTTCATATTCCCTAGAAATTTAAAATATTTTACTGAAACTGTAACATCAGTGCACAGTATAAGGCAGTTTTCTCTGACTGGTTTTAAAACACTCCAAGCTCCCAATTAAGCACCACTTAAAAAACATGATGACAAAAAAAAAAAAAAGGTAATACATCTATACTTGAAGTTATTTTTATATTGATACTCAAAATTAAAAAAATATTAAAAATATTTATGATAAAAGAAGTCAAAAAAGTGTCTGTTGGGCTCTGGAATCTCATTTCAAACCTAAAAATACTGTAATAAAACTGCTTTAATTCCTCTCAAATGAGATCTGTTAAAAGACAAACAAATGCTGCAAAAAATAGATTTTTCATCCTCTGAAGGACTGTTTGACCACTTCTGTGTATTTGAGAATATTGAGGGAGAAGCTTCCCTTCTCTGACTGTCCCTGAATTTATTCATTTCTCTAGATTAGGCTTTTTTCTGACAATTTTAGGGTGTCGGAATCCCTACTAAAACATACCCCCAACCCAACCCCCTCCCCCCAATCCCCAATGTTTCCAGGTTCTCTCTGTTCCCATCTAACCTGCTGAAATTCAAGTGAGTGTAATGACAAGTATGGAAAGGAAAGAATGGAACCCTCAAAACCAAAGTGTGACGGGTAAGAGAGCCGAGGTGGGGTGGGCAGAATGGGAAATTGAGGGAGGGGAGGGCGGGAGGACCGGAGGGTGTGAGTTAGTAATTTAAGAAATCTATCCCCACTTTGACATTCTTAGAGGTGGGCATATCGATTGCCATGGCTTTGATCTCAGTGTCCCCGAACTGCATGAGTGTCAGGATCTCCCTCCGAGTGGCCAGGGGGACGTCGTTGGTCCCAGTGAGATCCAGACGGAGGGTCCCGCACTTCTTCACCCCGGGATCCGTGATGAAGTTGACGTCATCCTTCTCAGCGCTGTAAATGTTGATCAGAATGAGCAGCTGGGAGGGCTTGGCCGGAGTATAGCTCCGCTTCACTGTTTCTCCCAGGGCCACCGACTGGTCCGCCGAGATGAACTTGTCAAAGACGTCAGTGCACCATCTTGTGCCATCTTTGACCAACAACTTATCAGGCGGATGCTTTCCTTCGATGTAGCGGTTCAGGACTCCCACCCCGTAGGTCAGGGGCGAGCGTCGCACCTTGATGACGGCAGGGTCCAGGCCAAAGAGCACGGCTCCTTTGAGGATGGTGAGCCCCACGTCCTGAGGAATGATGATTCGGCACTTGTTGCCGAAGGCTGACTGCACCGCCTGCTGCAAGAGCGGGGCTTCGGCGAAGCCGCCAACCAGGAAAAGAAATTTGACGTCGGACACCTCCGGCTTCTCAAACAGGTCCCCTGAAAGGGAGAAACGGAGAGCGGGATAGGTCNTATAAAGATCAAATTCTTTTGTTAAGCATTCAAGGCTCTCTCCAACTTCCCCAGCCTCTCCCAGCCATCTTTACCTTTCCAGCTAGGTGGGATAGAGGTCAGGGTGCCAGGACTAAAAACCTGAAAACCTAAGTTCACCTCCTATCTCAGGTACTTACTTTTTATATATATATTATAAAATACATAATAATTTAGAATAAACATATTTTATACAATATATAAAATATATTTATATAAAAATCAAATTTAAAATATATAAAATGAAATGTTTTACTATAAATTATATATTATATATTTATATTTATAACAGATTTAATTTTAATTTTTAAAATAAATTTAAATATAAATTTAATTTTTAATACTAATATGTTCATAATATATTATGTAATTATAAATAATCAAGTGCGTGTGTGTGTGTGTGTGTGTGTGTGTGTGTGTGTGTGTGTATACTTGATTGACCCTAGGCAAAATTACTTTAACCCCTGTTTGCCTCACTTTCCTTGTCGATAAAATAATAACAACTACCTCCCAGGGTTGTTGTAAAGATAATATTTGCAAAGTTCTTAGCATAGTGCCTGGGAGATGCTTAATAAATGCTTTTTCCCTCCTTGCCTACCTCCATGCCAAAAAATGTATAAGTCCAGTCCCTATGGACTCCTAGGAACTGAGAATACAAAAAGGGGTGGGGGGGAAATGAAGCTATCCCTGTCCTCAAGAACTTCACAGTCTAGTAGGGGAATAGGAGATGGAAAAGTACACAAAATTTGAGTTAAAACAAGTTTAAGCACCTAGGAGAAACACACTGCATATTGTGGTCTGAGATCTGAGGGGGCAGGGTACCCTGATAGTTTGGGGAAATGAAGGAAGGCATGGAAAGAACTGGACCTGGAAGAAGGGTTTTTCCTCTTTATCAAGACTTCTCTATCTAATAAGGATTTAAAAGAGTAAGCTAGGTGGCTCTATGGATAGAGCACCAGGTCTGGAGTTGGGAGGATTTAGGTTCAAATCTGGCCTCAGACACTTCCTAGCAAGTTACTTAACCCCCTTGGCCTAGCCCTTGCCATTCTGTCTTAGAATTGTTATTAAGGAAGAAAGTAAGGGTTTTTTTTTTTAAGGACTTAATAATAACTCACATTTACACACTTTAAAGATTGCCAAGTTGGTTTTTTTTTAACTTAAAATAAACTTATGAAGTAGTAAAAAAAAATACAAATGAGAAAACAGAAATTTAAGGAGTTGCCTATGATCACACAGCCAGTAAGTATGTAAGGTGGAATTTGAACAAAGATTTCCAAATTTATTACATACCATTCCATGCCATACATTCTACAATTTAACAAATTGGCCCTTTTGCTATTCCTCACACAAGATATTCCATCTCTTCCCTCTTTGTCTTTATATAAGCTGTCCCCCAAATTAAATGTATTCCATTCTCATTTCTGCCTCTCAGAATTCTTTTTTTGTTTTAACCTTTACCTTCTGTCTTGGAATCAGTACTAAGTATTGGTTCCAAGGCAGGAGAGTGTTAAGGGCTAGGCAATGGGGGGTTAAGTGATTTTCTGAGTCAAAAAACTAGGAAATGCCTGAGGCTAGATTAGAGCCCAGGATCATAGAGTTCTTCAAAGTCCAGTTGAATTATCACCTCCTGTAAGAAGCCTTTCTTGATTTAGCTGCTAATAAGGATCTGAGGTAGAATTTAAACTCAGTTTGTCCTCAGCTGAGTTCAGTGTCCTATCTATTGCAACATTCTGCCTTAGATTATACTATGAATCTCCTAAAGGTCCTATGTGGTGCTTATCTCTAACTGGGCTGGTTTCTTTTACTGGAATGCACAAAAACCAGTCTATCTCCCATTGCACTGAATAACTGAGGCTCTTCTTATTGTTACTTACGGAGATGGTCGATGATATTGTCAATGGTTGGCTTAAAAAGGGCATTCATCGCATCTGGGCTCATCCTTAGCATTCCCTGGGAGGACCATTTCACAAAGTCCACACTGTAGCAACATTGTACAAAACAATTAGGAAATCATAAATGTGTATACAACATATAATAATCTATCTTTCTATAACATTTTCTGTACATGATCTTGAGACACAACAATTCTGTGAAATGAACATTGTCAGGATATTTAAAAATAAATAATTTTTACACATACACATAAATATATATATATATATCTACATATCATCCTAAAAAATTCCTTTCTATGGAATGAATTTATGAAGATGCATTTATAAAGTTATACTTTATATTTATGAAGATTTACTTATTTCAGTTTATGAAGATATATTCCCTCATTTTCTTCTTAATCTAAGTACTATATGACAAAACCAAACAAGGCACCAAACCTGTGTCATAGTTCAAAGGACTACACTGAGTTTGTTGCCTCATGAAAGCAAAATGTCCTCACTAACTTATTCCTCTCAAAATTAGGAATATTCCTAGGTCTCCTGATCCCATCTTCTCTCTTGCTCTCCATAAGTAAATTTGTAATTAGGAGTTCCATAGGGAAACCCACCTTAGGACACCATTGATTATTCTGGGAGAAGAGTATAAACATTTCTTAGACATGTTTCTTAGGTTTCTTTGTGGGAAACAGAATCAAACACAGGACATGTACCAGTTAGTGGAGAATATGCTTAACATCATTCTGCATAGAGGTAGTGAATGGAAAAACATAATTTTTATTTCTATAACTGTCTAAAGGTGACAAAAATGTCCCTTATGACAACAACTACCCTGTAAGGTAGAGAGTCTATCTACCATCATAAATGGACTAGCAAGTGAGAGCCTTGAAGAGTCACAGATTTAAGAGATGGAAGGGATTTTGGTGACCACATAGTTCCACCCATTCATGAAAGGAATCTTTACTCAAAAAGATACCAGATATAATGCTAATATTAGGCTTTCAAGGAGGGGAGAACACACCACCTCTTAAGGTACCTCATTCTACTTTTAGACAGCTCTAATTGGAAAGACATTTCTTCCACATCAAGGCTAACTAGGTATTTTTTTATTTCAGATTATAAATCAGAGAGCAAGTTTAAAAGAAATGGAATGAAAATGACTTGCCTGTTCCTTTTCCTGCACCACTAGGACCCCCATTCTCCACTACCCCTCCACCTGCCTATTGTAAATAGACTCAGAAATCTCTAGGAAACAGAAGCTCTCAAAAAAATCCTAGAAAGTTGTTGGGGGAAAGCTGCCTAAATTTTCTTACAGAAACAGTGGGATTTTTCTCCCCTGGGGAAGCTTGGATCAGCAAGAACTAAGTTCAATGTAGAATAAAAGGATGGGGAAGTCAGTCAGATGATAGGACGTAACACCTGGGCATCATTCTCTGGTACTTCTAACTTTTCCCCTTTCTTGCTTTACTCAGTCAAAATAAGTAGCTTATCTGCATTTCCACCACGATTCTTCTGAGTCTGCCATAGAATATTCCTCACCTGTCTAATTCTGAATAATCATTCACTAAAGCACTGACTGCCTAACTTACTCATCTGTCTAGAAATGATTTTTACTTACTTGCTTTTTCTCAAGGCATGTTCCACACTATGACCTCGAAACTTCTTGTAGTAGTCAATGAAGGAGAAGGGCAGGTTGATATTTAGGGGATTGGTTCTGTCAGGGGCAGCGGCCCGTTTGCGGGACTCAAAAGCAATCATTAAGTCTACCCAGGCTGCTGGACGTTTAATTTTAAATTGTTCGATAAAATCTTCTCCAAATATTTTACACAGAAGTTTTTCAAATTCGTAATCCACTCCCAAGGAACCATATGGTCCACCTAAATATAAAAAAAGCCCCAGGCAGTGATTAATTAGTAAACAATAAGTTCTGTGGGCTGTTGGATCAGCCCTTCTTAATCAGAGATGTCTTTCAAGATGTTGATACAGAAAATGGTAATCAGTAGGACTTCAGATGGGTAAGTAAGTCGTCTTTGGTTCATTTTTAAAACAAAATAAAGCCAGAAGCTCCTTTAATAAGAAAGTTATAATACCATCTCAACAACTAAGATGGTCTCTAAGTTCTCTTTCAACTCTAAAATTCTAAGACTGATTTTTAAAAATTGGGAACAATTTTATATATTATTATTCAATGTAGAAGTGTTCTAGAGTCTGAACTTTTAGAAAGTATTTTTATAACTATATTTCAATATAATTGGTTTCCCCTGTAATGCTATATATTTTATTTTCTGCACTTCCTGAAAATGGCTCCACAGACTTCACCAGCCTGTCCAATGGAGTCCAAATGGACCTACACAAGAAAGTTAAGAACTCCTATTGCAGGGGAATTTTTTTCCCTCAAAATAACTTTCATTAATTATAGCGATCTACTTAAATTACAGATCCTAGATGCATTGACTTTAGTAAATATCAAGTCAATGACATTTTAAGTTGCCAAAGGTAAGCAGTTAGGAAAGATCATGAAATTTCAATGATACTTTCTCCTTGGGAATTTTTTTAAATCTGGAAAAATTAGAAAACTTCAGTTAATGCCAGAATAATATTTGGATTTACAAATTACTAGGAACTATTCTCCATTTAAAGAAGCAGATCTTAGAATACACCCCAGATTAATTAGTAATGTTTAAACATAATGAGAACACAACTAACTTTTCTTTGGGCAAATCACTTAATTGATAGATTCCTTCCCATTTTATAATTCTCTAACTTTATACTACTCCCTCTCTAGAATTTGATCCTTGGTTGGCATAGGTGCTGAGAAGTATAGGTGAAAGCACTACATGAGAGTGCTGCAATAGTTGAAAGGGTTTAACATGGCTCCAAAGAACCTCAAATTCCAAGTTACCAAGAAGCTCTATTAGGTATTTTATTCTAGCGATGACATCTTTAGATTCATGGACTTCATAGCAATTATTGCTAAATGAGACCTAAGAGATGCTCTAATCTAACCTCTTCATTTTTTAGATGATGAGACTGAGACCCAGAGAAGTATCTAGCTCTAGTTCATGGAGCTCGTGACAGTTACTTCTTCTAAAATGGACATTAGTAATCTGTTGGCAGTGAGTTCCATCCCACAAGCTGGCATTCTCATAAATTTGAATCTCCTATTAATGACATATCTGAAAATAACCTTATTTGAAATGCTAGAAAATATTCCAGTCCTAGAGGAGTTCAAGGTACAAACAGATTCTAGAAGATAATTCACTGTTGAGTAGTAGCTTACCTGTTGACTTATACAGCTCTTTAAGGTGTCCTTCAGGTAGTCTGATCTGATGGACAGTGAGGTCCACTGTGCCTCCTCCACTGTCCACAACCACATATCTGTCACCTGTTGCAGAGAGAAACAACCATCTTTCAAATGGGTATCCCAGTTGGTACATACTTGGAAGCACATCCTGAAGGGGGATGAGCTTGGCACTCTAGCAGAAATCCATAAACAGTCATGATTAACAGAAAGAGGTTGCATATTTAGTAGCTCAAACTTGGATTACTCATGATTAGAATGTTTTTTAATAGTATCTACCAAATGGTAGGGGTTGAACATAGAGAGAAAAAATGAGAAAGAATGACAAGAGTGCAGCATTATTATTAAGCAAAGTTGTAGGCAGCTTCCAGACATAGTCAGGAAATTTGCTGCTATGTTAATGCGGTTGAAATGTTTAGTGCTTGATAACATGAAAACCCTGTCCTGGGACTATGGTGCTCTGGATCCTATCTGGAGAAATTCAGGTCCATTATAATTTCCCCTTAATAGCTTGAATTATTTTGTTTTTATAGCATGCAAAGTCATATCCTCCTCCCCCGATCCCCATAAAAAGGGAAATCTATAATCTTAATTTATTTTTATTTTTTTAAATGCAAAACAAACTTATGTGAATATATTTTTGCTAGGAGCAGCAAACCAGCAAAAGTAAAGGACATTCAAGGACTCTACCTTCCTCCAATTCAGACCAGATCTCTCCTATGACATTTTCCACCAAAAAGGTCCGACTCTGCCGATTACGACGTATGTGTTCCTTAGCTAGTTGCCAATAGAAAGAAAATGACTAAGTGTGAGAAGGCATGAAAAAGCCTACAGAGTTATCTATTCTAAGTATAGGCTAGTAGTACAAGAAAGGGATGTAACATTTTAAGTATCGCTTGATCAAAATGCCTAAATAAATACAAGAGAATTACAAAACCAGTTCCTTTTGGCTAAAGCTATTATTCCCTTCAGTCTTACGCCATTCATCAAGCTTATAATTAAAGCCTTCACCCTTATTAAAAGGTTTACAAAAATTCCCTTCTGCATGTTTGTTTGTGTTTTTTTGAGACACTGGAAAATGGCTATTTTCCTGGCACTGTTGTACTGAGTAGATCCAGGATAACACTGGGAAGCAGCCCTGCTGTGCCTTCAATTAGGTAATTTCACTTTAAGAGGTTATATCTGGTGGAAGTAATTTGGGATGGGTTTTCCAAGTCTAGCTGTGTAATGAAATAAGGCTCAAGTGCCACATTGCCTCCTGGCCATATTCCTGAAAATGATGAAGCCAATGCGCACTCCCTTTAACCACTGGGTGGCGCATTTACTACCTGACCGGACCAAGAAGTTTTGCTTTTTCCATTAAAAATTCAGAGGAAAGGCTCAAAGTTTAATATTAGTTCAGCTGTTGGGGGATGACTTATAACAGTAGTTGATCTTTTAATAGAAGCACTTCCCTATCTATCATTATCTCTGGTGCATTCCAGAAAAACTTATAAAGGATGCAAAGATAAATATGCTCTCACCTTCTAGATGGAACCAGAGTTGGTGGTTTGTCACTGGCCAGACAGCTGGTGAGTGGCAGGGCCCAGAATAGGACCCTGGTCTCCTAATTACCCACCTATCCAGTGCTCTTTTCATTGTACTTCATTGCATTGCCCTTCCTCTTGGATTCAAGATTAGTGTTGTATTTAAATTTAAATAAAACTAGTATAATCAGAAAGATAATATCTACTGCAATACCTATGGCTAATTTGTATTCACAGGATCCTAGATTTAGAGCTGAAAGGGACCTAGGGAGGTCCCAACACCCAATTTTCTCATTTTACAAATGAAGAAACAGATTTAAAGAATTTAACTGGATCAATATAAACAGAGACTTACACAAGAAGATTCTTGGGTTTTGGGTCATCTGAAGCTCTGCTAACATGTTTATAATAAAGTACTGGCATGAAATGAGATAATATGACTTCTGGGGAAAATATTACAATGTGAAAATTGGTGTTATAAAAAAAGCTTCTCAAACTCTTTCTTGGATGTCACTCACTGGGCTGTGAAGGCCTCCTCTCTGAAGATTAGCACCTGAAAGGATGCTTTGAGCAAATGTGGTTATTCTAAAATTTAATATACTACTAGGCAAAGGAATAGAGCACAGTAAATACAAGATGATAGTGAAAAATAAACAGAAAATAGAGCTTTCAAAGCACACATTTTCTGCTACTTCTTGGATTTAGTTTCAGAAGTACTGCATCAAAATTTCCTTAATATAGAATGAATTTATGCTGATGAAGGACTTGCTAAAATGATTAATATACCAGCAGAGTTGTTTCTTTTTAAAAAATTTAAATAAATGTGGCATCATGAATAGCTAAGTCGTTCATGTGTTATTTTGACAATGCAGAGAATTTTGCCTAAAATATATATTCATTTCTCCTGTTTAAAGAAAGAAGGTTCTCATGCTTTTTGCTTTAGAGGGTATCCTGCCCTTCCATAACTAAATTCTAAGCCAAGATTTCTTATCTAATCAAATGCTTTTCTCAATTAATTCTTGCTAAATTATGTTTCAAATTCATGTAAACCTAATGATGCTCATATGTGTGTTGTTAAAAGTATAGAATCATCCAGCCAAAATCTGATGTTTATGATGAAAAAAAACCACATTATTGATATTTAAGAGTTAAATGCTCTTTTATGTGTTGTGAAATTTTTTCATAATTTTAAAGTCTTTGATAGAAAATGAAGAGATACTTTTTCCCAATAGAGGTAGGATAGGTTCAGCAACCTCTTTGAAAAGGAATAAGGAATACATTCGAAGAGAAAATTCTGGGCTAGTTTAGCCAAAGGAATCTGGGTGCTAAGAGAGGTTGCCACTTAGTTCTCCACCAGAAAAATATTTTGTTTGAAACAAAATCCAGAATTCTCAGAGGGGTTCAATGGAGCATGGTCAGCTAAGAAAATACGGTTCAGGAGTTGCAAGTGAAAACTATTCGCAATGAACTCTAACTTCTCTTGTTTCTTCTCCTACTGTGAATATAGCCTTGGATATAGTTAGAGCTTTTAGCACAGGCTAAATTCTCTCCAGTGCATGAAAGGAACTTCTGAGATGAGTTCAGTGGGCTTCCTCCCACACTCTACGCTCTCATTTGAAAATGTAAGATGGTATAGACAAAGACATTCATTCCCCTGAAACTCTTCCAAATAGTTCTCATATCCCACTCTTGGGAAAGAGACCAAAGAGGAAGGAAGCCTCATTAAGCTCTGCAGTCCCCAAGAAGTCTTGATGAAGGGAAAAGAAACCTTAGGCACACAAAACAAGCTTGTGATTGATATGAATAATAACTATTAAAAAGGAATGGTTCATTTCAAATACAGTTCTATATGTCCCATTGCTATATACTTTTCTATCTATTGAAAAAAGCATTGGGAAAATACTAAAGATTGGGTTTTTCCTTCTAGTTTAACTAGATTTTCAAATAATGCACATAATAAGCTAATAATACATGGAAAAGTTCCAGCGAGTGAGTCAGATGTAAGTAAACAGCCCTAATAGATGAATTAAAAACAGGCAAGTTATGTTAGATTAGGAATCAGTTAACAGACAGGATTAACAGCCAAGTGTAATACAGAGCTAAGAACTCTCACGGCAGCCTGAAGTAGTATCCAGGGAATATTCCTTCCCATTTATCTGTTCTAATATGAATCATTTTGGAAGATGCTGAAAACAAACCTTTTCTTGGCTTATTTGGTTCCTCCAAGGGTCCAAGGAAGGGGGAGAGGGGGAAGGAGATCAAAGCAGATCTAGGTTGACCTCTTAGGATATTGTTCCTTCTTCTAATGGAATATCTCTAATGGAATCTAGTGAAATATATTTCAAGGAGCCCTTGATGGATTAACAATTAAAAAAAATAAGGGCAGAGAAAGTCAGAGAGAAAGAGAGTGCCATAGGGGAGGGAGAGAGAGAGGGAGAGGAGGAGACAGAGAGAGAGGTACCCTGTGCAAACCCAGCTCCTACAGTGTCACTGGAGGTGTAACCATTGACAGCTGCTTTGCTGCTCAAGTCTATCATCTGGTGGAGGCGCAGTTTCCTGCAGTAGATGGAGGCTGCTTCAGGCTCCAGAGCGATGATCAGCTGTTCTGGGTTTTCAGAGGTGGCCATCCCTGCCTGGAAAAAAGAGTCAATGAAGGACTGCTGTGGCAACCCATTCCGTTGCCTGTCTTTAAGACTTACACTGACATTGGGGAGGAAGTTGGGAGGGGATGCTGATATTCCGTGTTCTTTCCCCAAGCTGGTTTCTGCAGAATTCCTCCAAAAGACTCCAGTGTTGATTGAGCAATCAGGTGGAGC
This sequence comes from Gracilinanus agilis, assembly GCF_016433145.1. Taxonomy (NCBI): domain Eukaryota; kingdom Metazoa; phylum Chordata; class Mammalia; order Didelphimorphia; family Didelphidae; genus Gracilinanus; species Gracilinanus agilis. Next base: position 628,873,976 of record NC_058131.1, read on the forward strand.
TGAAGTCAGGATCCCGTTCCAAAAAGTGTCAGGTTGTCCTTAAATCACATTAAACAGACGCATACTACACTCACTCCTATTTCTTCTTTTTTGACCCTGCCTTCCTTGTAGTTTACACAAGAAGAGCAGCAGATTTTGTGCAGGTTGCCCTTATGTCCTTTTAATCTATTAACCTAGAGAGTTCAGGTTGGGCAAAAATGAAATTTATGGATATTGACGGAGTCCACAGATATATCAATTTTGTACCTTAATTTGATTTTTGAAAATGGACAGGATCAGAACTTTATATCAGTAAGAGATTTAGAGGTGATGTAGTCCAATTTTCTCATCTTCCAGATAATAATGGCTAGTATTTATATATAGTTTTAAAGTCTATGAAGTACCTTACAAATATTATCTTATTTTATCCTCACAACAACCCTAGGAAGTATTTGCTAGTATTATTTATTGTCATTCCCATTTTACAGTTGAGGAAACTGAGACAGAGGTTGAGTGATTTGCCTTGGGTCACATAGTTAATCAGTGTTTGAGTCAAGATCTATTAAACTCTCTAGGTGCTGGTGCTCTAGTCACTATGCCACCTAGCTGCCTATAGAATATGAAGAAACTGAGGTCCAGAGAGGTAAATAAATCTGCTCAAGGTAAACCAGACACTAAAGCAGCAGAGCTGCAAACTAAAGGTAAATTGTTCATTTGCAACCTTAGGAAGTCAACAAATTCTAAGGGCAAAATCTGCACTCTTGTTTCTCTGGAATTTTTTTTGTATTGAATACTACCTGGAAAAAGGGGGGTCTAAGGGTTGGATTATCAACTGAATGTTGGGAAATATTTTAAATTCAGAAATTTTTGTTGCAAGAACTTTGACCTATCATCCCCAGAGCTTTAAACGAAGACAGTATTTGACCCTTCCATTCTAGTAATGAGATATGAACGTGAGCTCCTTGGAGGAAAAGCTCATCTGATGATATAGTAAAAGTATTTGAAGACCCTTATGGAGAAAGGATGGATGGAATAAGTATTTATTTATTAAGTGCCTACTATATGCCAGCAATTGGACTAAATCCTTTATAAATACCATCTCATTTGATCCTCACAACAAACCAGGACTTAAGCCAGAATAGTTCATAATTACCCTGTTTGAGCAGAGGTATTTTCAATCAAAGATTTCCCCCCCCCATCTTGATCACAGAGTCAAGCAATTGTTTCCTTTTCACATCCTGTTCCCTTCAAGCACTTGGACTATATACCACCTCCCTGAAATGTATCTTACTTCCACTTTGGAAGAACTATTAAGAGTCCTCTCTTGGGTCTTAAGGCTAATGCAGGGGCTTCAAGGACCACTCATGATTCATTCTCATTCTCTCTCTCTCTCTCTCTCTCTCTCTCTCTCTCTCTCTCTCTCTCTCCTCTCGTCTCCTTTCCTTTCCCCTTCCCTCTCCCTCCCCCCTATCTCTCTCCTTTCTCCCGTGTCTTTTTCTCTGTACCTCTTCTCCCTTTCTCCCTTCTAGGTGTCTTTCTTCCTATCCCTTTCCTTTTTTGCTCTGCCCCTTTTGGGTCTCTGTATCTCTTTCTCTGCTGTTTCTCTCCCTCCTGCTCTCTCTGCCTCTTTCTATTTCTTTGTCTGTTTGACTCTCTGTTTCTGTCTATCTCTCACCTTCTCTCCCTCCCCTATGAGTATCCAAACATTGAACAAACATAGACCTAAACAAGCTTTCTATTTGATGCTCTTTACTAAAATTAACTTGGTTAGAAACTTGTTGATTAGTAGAAAAATGGATTTGGCCAGTCATTTGTTTATTTTCATTGCTGACCGCTCCCTAAACTGCTCCTATTCATGCCATTCCAACTTCTGAAAAAAGGATCCTAGAATGAGCGAGTTCTTAATTAGACAAGTGAAGTTTAATGATTCCTTTCCATAAACTACAAAATGAAAGGAAGATTCCTTCAAATTATTTGAAACTCAAAAGGAAAAATTTAATTCTATGGTTTCCTTCACATACATTCAAATTTTTAAGAATCCTGAATAAAATGAAAACTAAAGAGAAAGGCACTTCATATAAAAATATTCCTGCCACACAAGACGGGATGCCTAGAATTACATCTGTAAGGTATGTGTGTGTGTGTGTGTGTGTTTTTAAGAATTTATTTATTTATTTATTTTTTGAATCCTTAACTTCTGTGTATTGGTGGAAGAGTGGCAAGGGTGGGCAATGGGGGTCAAGTGACCCGCCCAGGACCACACAGCTGGGATGTGTCTGAGGCCTGCTTTGAACCTAGGGCCTCCTGTCTTTAGGCCCGACTCTCAATCCATTGAGCTACCCAGCTGCCCCCTTGTGTGTGTTTTTATATGTAGAAATGTATCTAGTGCATCCCTCTGCCTTCATTTGTAACATAAAAGCAAGTTAAATGGGTATCTCTTAAAAATTTTCTCAGTGGCAAGTCCCAGAGTCTATTTGTATAGTTTTATGAATCAGAACGTTCGATTTCCTTGTCAACCTATATACTTTAATCAATGATGGGCTGAAATCACAGATGACGCCCCCCAAAACTATCAACATCTTATATAGACTCGGTTTCAGAAACATTCTCAAAGGTGTGTGACTTGCCACCTACACAAGGAAGACACTCAAAGAGATGGTTTATAAAGAGGCTGCCATTGTCCAGTCATGTCCAACTCCATGGAACCCCATGGAGTTGTGTCCATGGAATTTTCTTGGGAAAGATACTGAAGTGATTTGCCATTTCCTTCTCTAGTGTGCTGCCATTTTACCAATGAGGAAATGAGGCAAAAGGGAGTTAAGTGACTTATGCAGGATCAGACATCTAATAAGTGTCTGAAGCTGAATTTTAACTCATTTCTCCCTGACTCCAAACCCAATACTCTATCTACTATACTGCTTAGAGACATGATAAGATATGGCATCTTCCAAGTATCACCAAGGAGATTAATATGCATGTAATAAATGCAAGATAAACTGTGATCCTCATATTTGTGAGACATTATCATCATTATAGAAGGGTGATATAATCTAGAAAACAAAGGCACAAAGAGTCAGAATTCTAATTTCATCTGCACTAATTATAAATTTAATACACATTTTTAATCTATAATTTGCTTACCTAATTGGGCATAATAACACAGAGAGTCTGCTATGTGCAAATAATCAAAACTAGTTGTCTTGTCAGTTATGTCTTTTTTTTTTTTAAACCCTTACCTTCCGTCTTGGAGTCAATACTGTGTATTGGCTCCAAGGCAGAAGAGTGGTAAGGGTAGGCAATGGGGGTCAAGTGACTTGCCCAGGGTCACACAGCTGGGAAGTGTCTGAGGCCAGATTTGAACCTAGGACCTCCCGTCTCTAGGCCTGGCTCTCAATCCACTGAGCTACCCAGCTGCCCCCATCAGTTATGTCTTGCATTATAAACTAGGCATTCTGATTTGGAGTCTGTACATTAATAGGAATTGGTCCCCTATCCCTAATCCTCCCTAAGTGAAATGATAAAATATGATTTCTGAAGCTACAAAGCTGCTGTTGTTCAGTCCTTGTCATGCTCTTTGTGACTCTGTGGACCTTGGCACATCAATACTGTCCAGGGGGGTTTCCTGACAAAGACACTGGAATGGTTTTGCCATTTCTTCTCCAGTAGATTAAAGCAGACAAAGTTATTGACTTGCTCAGAGTCACAGGGCTGGTTAAGTGTCTGGGCCATATTTTAATTCAGGTCTTCTTGAATGTGATGCTCCATCGACAGAGCCACCAAACTGCCTCAACAAAGCTTAGAACCCACCAAAGGTCCAGAAACCCCATGAGACTCAGACCAAGCAGAAAAACTAATGCTTTCACCTTCTGCCCTTATTTTTTTAAACTGCAACCTAGTTACTGTGTTATAATTCCTGCCTCTCTCTCGTATGGTTTTCTTCAATAGAGATGGAAACTAGGCCCTTTGTATCCAAGCCCTTCTGGTGCTGTTTTTTCTTAAATTACAGAGAGCTTATTCATGAAAACTCCCCTCTTACATCCTTACTTTTCCATCCTTTAAATGATAGTTCTTCAGAATGTCTTCAGGTATTGAGGAGTGCTAGAATTTAGACAAGTGCTTCTATCTGGATGCCTCATCTATCTTAGGACAAATATTTTTTATGTTATGACAGGAAAGTAAAGTGTCCATAATTACTGAAATATTCATATGGTAGCTAGCACTGCCCTTGATTTAAAGAGCATAAAATCCAAAATCACAGAGTTAAGGAAGAAAAAAAAAATCTAGACTTTTGTTTACTGGAATACATCAGTCTGCCTTAGGTACATAGGTATAATAACATTGGGGTTGTCTCTCTCTAAGGCTCAAATTTTTGTTGTCCAGTTGATTCAAACTCTGTCATCCCACTTAGGGTTTTCTTAGAGAAACTACTACAATAGTTTGTCATTTCCTTCTCCAGCTCATTTTACAAGTGAAGAACCTGAGGCAAATAGATTGTTCAGGGTCACTCAGCTAATAAGTGTCTGTGGGCAGATTTGAACTCAGGTGTGCTATCCACTGCATCACCTACTTGTTCAAACATTTTACTTCAGCCCAAGAGGTTTGAATCTTACCTCCAGGAAGATGCTTTTCTCCTACACAATCTCCTACATTCTTCATATAAATTAGCTGTAATCCTGAAATCCACAAGGCACTGAAACAGTTAAAATGAACAAAAAACAGTGCCACTATGATCTATAGATTAGGAGCATAGACGAGGCAGTGCTTAGCACATAGCTGATACATAATAAATTATCCTCAGCAATAGTGGAATATTGAGATGGAAGGGATGAACCTGGAAAATCTATTTTTGTAACCAAGGCTGGAGAGAAGAGTAAAACCTAACATGAATCCTCTCTGAGACATTATTAACACAGATCAGGTCCTACAATTTGACTGAAAGTCAAGAGCATCACTAATTAAGCCTTCTTTTCCTCTATAGTCTTCCTTCTGCCTCTCCATTACCATGATCAGCAGAAGACCAGCACAGTGTGGTGGGTGGAAATTGTCTAGATTTAGTGTTCAAGGAAGGCCAGCATTTGATTCCCAGCTCTGCTAGTCATTACTTCTGTGCCCTCGGGCAAATTCATTTCTCTCTAGGACACAGTTTTCTCATTTATGAAATGAAAATTTTGGACAAGCTCAAAATCTATAATCTAGCATAACTCCAAAGTCAAGACTCTCTTTATTGATGGAATCCCATTGATTAAGTGCTTGGCACAGTCCCTGATACATGGTAGGTACTTAATAAATATTTATTGTCTAGTTGACTAATACAACCAAACTAGCATTTCTGAAAGATTAGAGCAGGACTAGCTCCTAACAAAAAGCAATAGATTCAAGATACAGAACAAGATGAACATTTACTGGTAAGACCAATGCAGGAATTTGTTTTGCTTGACTATACATATATTTTACAAGGCTTTTTCTTTCTTCCCTTTCTTCCTTTGTTTTTTTATTTATTTTTTATTTTATTTTTATTTTTAAGTATTTAATTACTTTATAGAGCTAGAAAAAATAATAACAAAATTAATCTGGAAGAACAAAAGGTCAAGAAAATCAAGGGAATTAGTAAATTGGAGGGAGGAAAAATGCTTATTAATTTAAAAGAAAAACAGAATAAAAGTTACATTAAAAAAAGTAAAAAAAAAAGGTTATAGTAGCAGGTGGGTAACAAAAGACTTTTAAATTACTTAACAAAAACAGATAATTACATTAATGCTAGCTAACCAGAGCTGAACATCCTTCACCAGGATTCCCTTTTAGAAAGATGGTAGAAAAAAAACAACAGCTCTCTTGAACTGCTCCTTCCACAATTAGTGTGAATCACACTCTCAGCATTAATTACTTAGTACCAGAAAGTGACCTGCCAGTGAAATCAGAGGTCCTGGGTTTAAATTCTGGTTCTGCCACTTAGAACTTCAGTAATTCTGGGAAAGTCACTTAATTTCCTGAGGCGTTAGGTTTCAAAAAGAATTTTGGGGGGGTGCGGGACGGGAGAGAAGATGGACTAGTTGTATTCTGAGGTAGCCAGATGGCACAGTGGATAGTCCAAATTCATCCTCAAACATTATGTAATCATAAGCAGTAAGCAAGTTGTTTTAACCTCAGACTACCTCAGTTTCCCCAACTGTAAATAGCATCTAATTCATAGGGTTGTTGTGATGATCCAATGATGTGGTGATGCTTGGATAGACCTTTGCACTGTGCCTGGAATGAGGTAGTTGCTTAATAAATATCTCTTGTGGCATCCCCACCCCATCCAGCTCTAGACTGACTGATGATGGATGTATGATCTACATGTCTGTGCTTCGGAAAGCCAAGGAGTTTTCTCTTCTCATCAGTATGTCATGTTTTGTTTATTACCAGCGGCTGCTCAGAGTGAGCAGCCAGCACAGCACTATCTCTGATGCATAAAATACGGTCCTTGTTATTCCCTCTATGATCTATTAAAAGACCCCTATAGTGTTCCCTTTTCTCCAAAGGACATTTTAAATCTTCTTTGAAAATAGATTATTAAAGGATGCCAAGCTCAGTATAAAAGAATATGGATTACCCTTGCGACTCTGAAATTTTAGAATGATATACCTATCAAAGCAGATGATACCCGATGTTTCTAGGAGAAAAGAAGTAAAAATGAATCGAGGCAAAATATATTTGGAGAGTGATCCCTCGCTAGTAAGTTTTCCAGTTTTCATTTGTTTGTTAAATTAGAGGTGCTAAAGAAGGATGATAATGCTAACAGGTAGACCCCAACTTAAGTGTGAAATGCAGAATAATATGCAGTGGGATAAAAATAAATCACACATAATTTGCTAAGAGACTGTGAGATCCATATGTGGAAAACAAAAGGAACATTTGTGAAATGGGAAAAAATTATGAGGTCAACTAATAGCCACAAATTGTGCCTTGATTTCCATATTAACTGAAATTTAAACAGATATTCAAAATCTTGATTTATGAAATACTTGTATAGGAATTGTACGGAATGGACAATTGTGACATAAGCTGGAAGATCTCCCTCCTTCTTTCCTCACTGAAGCCTATATAAAACAATCAAACAAAAATGAGCTGAGTTAAATCTAGCCATGAAAATTCACACCAGTTGTTCACTTGAGTTCTACTCATTGTGACTCCATGGACCAGACCATGACAGGCCTCTCTATCCTTCACTGTCTCTCAAGTATGCTCCTTGCTCTGAGGACACTATCTGTCTATCTCATCCTCTACAGACCCCTGATGGATCCCCTAAAAAGTCCATGACTAGCATGTTCCTTCTGCTTTCTTCCATTCAGAAAGTAGAAACTGGCAAATTTCAGGAACACATTCACAACAGCCATGCCCTATCTCAGCCAGACCTGGTGTGTGGGGAAAAAAAAGTCAAACTTTTTAAGAACCACAAACAGGCAAGAAAAAAATACACCAAATACATCCTTTCCCTGCATTTTCTGGCCAGCTGAAACATCTGTGTGGCTCAAGGGGCCTCCTTGGGAAATGTTTTGCAAATTGAATGGAGTATACATAAGAAATGACATTTTGTTGTCTGGGGTGGAAGGATTATAGGATCATAGATTTAGGACTGGAAAGGATCTTAGAGGAAACTGAGGCAGACAGGATTAAGTGATTTACTTGCCCAGAGTCACAGGGCTAGTAAGTTCTGGAGGATAGATTTGAATTCATGAAGATGAGTCTTCCTGATTCTGGCCCTGGTATTCCATCCGCTACACCACGTAGTTACCTCATTCTTTACTCATCAAATCTCAAAATTAGGTTCTTCCTTTTCCGCCATTTTATTAATAGTTTTGTGGGGGCGTGAGGGTGGGGAGGTTATAAGGCCTTCAATATAACAACTCACATTTCTAGAGCACTTTCAGACTAAAAAGTGCTTCACTCACTATGATTTGGACTGGAGGAAATTGAATTTCATAAGATGAAGTATCATACCCATGGCCACAGAGCTGGGATGGTGGAGCTGGGATTCATACTCAGAATCTCTGACTCCAAGTTCTGAGTTCTAACAACTATACCACGCATTTATATAGTATTTTGAGTTTCCCCAAATACTTCTTTCCAGCATCTCACTTGAGATAAGTAACACAAGTTGTATTTGCTCCACTGTCTATGAATACAAAGAAAATGAGGAAGTACAAGACCATCAATTGGCCCTAAAATAGGGAGATGCCATTAACATTCCATTGAAAAACACAATGTGAGGAAAAGTGTACTATTTCAGGATAAACATTCATCCATTTTCACCTGCTCCATAAAGGTCTTACAATGGCCATATGCTCTAATGAGCAATATCCCAAGATCTGATGTAATTGTCTATTTGATTCAGTTTAGGCTAACAGTTTTACTATTATTATTATTACTAATCACTGCTACTCTGAAAATTCTTAGCCCTTTCTCTGCTGAACCTAAGAATTCCACAGATATGACCCAGTGACTCTATAAGCAGAAGGCGTCTGAGCCAAAAATGTGCTCCCACATGTTTGACTTCCTCCAGAAATCTGGGGCAGCAAAAAGTGACACCCTGGTAGTTTTTTATTCTTCTTTTTTTTTTTTTTTTGCTATTCATGAGTTCCAATTTGGAAAGGAGTAAAGTGAGTCGGAAAATGACATTCAAAAAAGGAAGAGGGAATATTTTATTTACAAAGATTGCTCCACTCTCTTCTCTACTTCCCCGAGATCTGCAAATTGCCACAGATTTGCCAGTAAATCAATGATGGTTAATGTGTCTAAGGCTGCAGAAAAAAATTAGCCAGCCTGGGGTAAATATCTTCAAGCTATAAAAAAGGGCAGCATTAGCACAAATTCTGCTCTTCCCGTATGCTCTTTTTTTTCCCTCTGCAGCTAATTCAAAAAGGAAGAGTGATGCAAAATGTGTCTGTTTTATAGATGAGATCACTGTACCCCCTTTCTTTACAATGGCATTTATTGGAAAGGAGATCAACAGCTAGGGATTGTCTGTGCATTCTGTAATTGACTGGACTCACACATAGAGAGCATTTTAGGTCACAATGCTAATTTTTTTTTTTAACTCAAGATATGTCTTGATGGCATCTTGGCACAATAGGAACCACTCTGAGTTTTAAGGTGTTTTTTTTCCCCTAAAGAGTCTCAAATGTTAATGCTTTCCTTTTTCCTTCTAGCTCCCTATACTATCATATAGTAGACTATAGCAATATATACAATATTGTGTAATGATTATAATATATAATGTAATAGAAAGAATTGAAGGGACTAAAGAATCATAATGAGTCTTTAGGTTATAATAGATACAGAATTATCTCATTTGATATCCAGGCACTTCACCTCAGAGGTTTTCCAATGGTTAACTAGATTGTACACTCTTCCGTGGGCAAAGACTGAATCCTTCTAACTTGATCCAAATATGGGTAGGCTGAGAACTTCCATTCTTGCTCTGCCTGAGGGTGGTCTAACATTGTGGGAGGGATGCATTCCATCTCTTTACCTGGTTTTTCCTGACCTTTAAAATAAGGGAATTAGGCTAAATGATTTCTAAGGTTTACAAGCTATAAGATTTATTTAATAAATGATTTTTGCTCAAGTGATGGAAGGAGGCTAGGGGAATGATCAATTGCCAAATTACAAACTCAGTTTAAGGGCATTTATTTAAAACTGAGATTAGGTAGAAGTGATGCTTTAAAGACAGTAGAATGGAAGAAGCATCTGTTCCAAGGCAGAATGTTCTAATACAGACCTGCTATCTTTGAAATGAAGTACTTTATTTGACCAGTACAGAAATGGCCTCTTAGAGCCAAGTTCTCCTAGGAACATGGAATCTAAAAGCTCAGGCAATACCAAGGACATCCTGTACCTAAATAAGAATCCCTAAACAACCCAAAAAGTAATGGGTTTTGGCCTTTGTTGAAGACCTCCAGAGAAGGAAATCTCCCTCCCTTCCAAGGCAGCTTATGCCACTTTTGGATGCCCCTAATTTTTGGAAGGTTTTTCTCTTTATGTCAGTCTAAATCTGCTTCTCTGCAGCTTCTGCCCATTGTTCTTAGAATAAGCCCAAAATATTTTAGCCCTTCAAAGACTTGAATATATGCATCATATTCATCCCCTGCCTCCTCAATTCCAGACTAACAATCCCTACACCCTTCAGCTGCCTCACCTTTCTTGTGACCATCTTCTGGTCCCCCTGTAGCTTTTCTGTGCCTTGCCTAAAATGGGATGTCCAGGATGGTGCCATGTACTCCAGATCTCAATCTATTTGTGTCCTGACCTGGGCAGAATAGAGCAGAACAATGATCTGCCTTGTTCTGAACCCTTCTTCCCAATGCAGTCTCGCACAGGGATCTGTATCCCTGGGATAGCCTGTATCAATTATTGTATCACGATGCTTACAGTACACATCTCAGATCTTTTTCACAGTCAATTGATACCTTGTCTCGTTTCCATTCCTCTGAATTTCTGAAGCTGATCCTTGGACCCACACTACAGACTTTTAGCTTACTCAAATCAAATCTTCATTTTAGATCTTCACTAACTTTTGGTATCCCAACTGCATGCAAGTATGCTAGCAATCTCTCAGAATTTTGTGCCATCCACAAATCTGGCAAAAAAGCCACCTCTGACTTCCTCTAAGTCAGTTATTAGAAAACGTTTAACAGTGCAGTGGCAAGCGTGGATCCCTTGGGCATCGCACCAGAGGCATCCTCCAAAGATGACTTTGAACTATTGGTGACTTATCGCCTTATCCACATGCCTCGCAGGAAAGGATGTGTCACCGATTTAGGATGAGTTGCTCATCCTCAGGAAGGACTCTGAGTCCAGGTCTATGTTCTTGCTCATTTAGTTAAGTATCTTGCCTGCTCTTGTACAACAAATCAAACCAAGAGACACTAGTTTTGCTCATGGAGAAGTGGCATTTACTTCTATTTCACTTTTGATATACTTTTTCCAGAATGCATGGTAGAATGGTGGGATGTAAGTCTAATCGAATCTAAAAAACAAAAACAATTTTTTATGGGGTTATCCCCTTTCCTGAATCAACACAGATTTAATTATCTGTCCATCTCTATAGAGTAAAAATACTGAATAATGCTTATTTATGGTTCAATCACACACACTGGTATCAAGTCACAGAGCCTGGGATTCAGCCTAAAAAAGATATGTTGAGGAAGCATTCTGAATCAAGTCACTGTTTATTATATCTGTCTATAACACTTGGTTTTGTTCTTTAGAAATTATCCCCCACTCACATATGCTGGATGCAAATTGCTTAGAGCAGGAGTTGTTAACTTGATCTTGAGTTTTTCAAATATCTTGATAAATGTATTTCAATATAATTGGTTTCCCTTCAATCCTATGTATTTTACTTCATATGTTTAAAAACACTATTCTTAAGAGGTCCATACACTTCCCCAGGCTGCCAAAAGTGTCCAAAACAAGAAAAAAGGTTAAGAGCCCTTACTTTAGAGGGAGCCTTGATACCAGTTTGTTTTGCTCCCTGTAATGACTTTCTCCCAAGAGCTACCACATCTGGGCGGCTCTGCCAGTTTCCTTCCAGATGCATCCATTGTGTTGGGTTTCCTGTTTCTGGCCATTCTAGACCCCACAGAACACCCTCTCAAGCCTTCTCTATAAGAGAGAATGTAACTCAGCTGTACTTTTCCAGGACTATTGTCCAGAGATAACTTAATGGGAAACAACAGTCACTTACCCATCTGTTCTTGTCTAATTCACCAGGGCCAAAAATGGGAAATGACATTTTTTACTGGCTAAAGTCTACAGTTGTCTCATAAGCTGGAAAAATGAAAGTCAGAAGGATGACTTTTGTTTCCTGTGATTTCTAGTGTCACTTTCTCAGAGAGTCATTTCCTGATTATCCTACTTCATCAACTACTGTTTTTCTCACACTGGAAAAGCTTCATCTGAGCTCAAGATTTTGAATGGCTGTGAAAATGAGACTAGAGTTCACAAAGAGGGGGCAATGTAATGCATTCAAAAGCATGCCCAGAGTCTAAAGTCCTGAGTTAAATAATGAAATTTAAGAATATTTTAAAAGCCAGACATTTTTGATCCCAACCTTCAGTTGACCATATTAATAACATAGTAATTAATAACAATATTAAGAATGGGATTTTATTAATACCTGAAATAGTCTCCCTTCTCATAGTTGTCTTTTGGCTTCCTTAAAATCCCAGCTAAAATCTCATCATCTATAGGAAGGCTTTCCTAATGCCCCTTCATTTTAGTATCTTCCCTCTGTGGATTATTTCTAATTTATCCTGCATATATCTTGTTTGTACATCATCATTTGTATATTGCCTCTCCTGTTAGACTGTGAGCTTCTTGAGAGAAGGGACTGTCTTTTACTTTTCTTTGTATTCTCAACACAGCACAGTTCCTGGTGCTTAATAAATGTTGATTGACTGACATCCTATGCTGGATGTTATCATCTCCTACAGTGGTCTTATTTATGCTTTTGCCTTTTTTTGATTTTGTCCTTTTCCTTAGTTTCATCATCCAGATGTCCCTATTTAACCAATTTTGTCCATAACTAGACTCTATCTAATTGGTATGATGCAGAAATTCTAATTCTCAAACTCTCACTTCAGAATTTTGTTCCAAAGTGGTGACAGATGGCCAAGATGACTGATAAACTTTTTTAAAAATCAAAATTAAAAAAATTCCACACACAACAAAAAATATAAGTATGACTTCTTTTGTGCCTGATTGATATAATTATTAGCCTTTTCACATCACCAAAAGTAGGTGGGCAGTTCAGAAAGCATTAATTCTCCTTTTGCCTTAAGGAAAAATGATTTAGTACAACTGTCTTTGAAGACTTCTAAATGCCAAGAGATGATAAACTTTGTCTTAGATGAATACTCTGGCAAAATATTATAATTGCTGACTATAATGATAGCACTTCTCTTTCTCCTTTGCTTCTTCTCATCCTGTTCTCTTACCTGGTAGGCAGCCTGTCTCATGAATTGCTTGGCAGGCTGTTTCCAGATAGCAGGCACTGTGATGACCCATCTGACATCAGAATTTTCAAAGTCAGAGCCTGCTTGATCACTCAGCTCCTAAGCCGAAAGGAAACAGTAACATAAAAATCAACAAAGTCACGTCTCAAGAAGTGCTTTTGACTGCTCCAGTTTAAGTTTTCCTGCCATTTGAATTTATATTGTGCCTATTCCACCATTCATGACATTTTACAACATGCCAACAAGACTTCCTGACAGAAAGGAGAAGGACGGAGGAGAAAGGTGGTCAAACAAAGAAGAAACATCAACTTCCCAAGCATCCTTCAAAGCATGACCCAGGCACCAATTCCCATAGCAAGTCTATTCTGATCCCCATATTAATGGTGCTTTCCCCCTCTTGAAATGACCTCATATTAATTTGTAAATACTTTGTATTTTCTTTGTTGTATATTCCTTCAAAAGAATGCAACCTCCATAAGGTTGGGAATTTTTTGGTTTTGTCTTTTTATTCTCAGATGTTAAAAGAGTGCCTTGCCCATGTATGTGACACTAAAGTGAGCTTGTAGGTTAAGGTTAAGCTAATTAGTGTAGTCCATCCATCTGTTTGTGTGAATGACAAAGATGCAAAAGCTTCAGCCATTTGGACAAAAAATCTTCATGTGGACAAATCATGCTGCTGAGCTTCACACAAATGCAATGGCCACGGTGGCTCTTGGATAGGTTTTGTTGCCATGTAGTTAGACCTATCAATATTAAACATAACCCATATTTAACTTACTTCTTCAGTCAAGTTTGAATCCTACTTCTAGTTGCTATAAAGTACATTTCTAATGATGAATGGGCTAACAAATATTTATTTTCCTGACAAGTATCTCATATTACCCATTAAGTTGAATAGCTATCCTGTGCTCAATTCACCCTCCCACTAAGCTGACCTGCTTGTAATGCTTGGCATTTGCCATTCCTTCTCTCTAAAATAGTAAAAATAAATAAATGAACATTTGAGACATGTTTGCACTGGGCCAATGTTCGGCTGCAGTTCAATTCTTCATTTTGTATAATTTTCCTTTTTTCAAATCTGCTCTGTGTTTTGAAATCAGGTAAAACTTGTGACATGTTTTGGGCCTGGATCCAAGACAAATGTTTATTACCTTATGTGCTACATAAAACTCTTGTTAAACAGGAAGAGTTTATGGCTGTGAAAAATGTTTTTTTGTGTGAAATTTCAAAGAAAGCTGTGTAGAAATGCATTTTGTTGGTGCTTGACGGTCATGCAGATATCATGCAATTTGGAAAGCTTTGATTGAACAATTATGAATCATCTTATCAAATTAACAGTCTTAATTTGGGGCATGATTTTCTCAAATAGAACTCTGCTTTAAAAATTATTTTGGCTTTATTCTCTCTGGACATTGTAAATGCTGATCCAAGTCTACATGGGTTACTGTTCAATCATCCTTTAAGCTAATGAATACCTTTGTTTCTAAATGTTCAGTCATGCCAAACATTAGTCTGTTCTCTTGTTGGTCAAGTCACTTCTCTGGGCTTGTGTTTTATTTTTTAAATTAAATTAAATTATGGATTTGGGATAAATGATTTCTGATGTACCTTACTGCCATTTCCAACTCTAGGTTCCATGATCCTATAATTAATATAACTATCCAGACACATGAGATTGTTTCTCTGAATATTCCTTAAGATTTCTCCTCTCCATATTGTTCCTTCTGCCCAATGTGTATTCTCTCTATTGAGATCCCATCTATCCTTCAAGACCCAGTCTAGTTATCCATACAGCCTTCCATGACCCTACAAAGAATGGTATAATGCCAATGAAACACTTTTTGGAATTAGTGATATTTGTGTATATGATAACTCCTCTACTGAACTATTAAGATGCTTAAGGTTTGGTACATCTTCTTTATCTTCATATTCTCATATAACTCTTGGCACAGGGTCTTATGTAGTAAATATTCCACCAATGTTTCTTGGATTAAGGCAATATTTTAAAAATACTCCATCATCTCCAGCCCTACTCTCATCCCCTTGGTTTCCAAGTCTCCTATCATTCATCCATAAAAGAAAGCCATTTTTCCTTTAAGATAAATTCTCAAAAAATATGGAATTCCTGTACCAATCACTTCTATGACTCCTTAAAAGGAAAGGAAGTAGGTGGTGACAGTTATATTTTCTTGGAAAATTAGCAGTTATTAGCAAAATGATTCACAATGGAAATAGTTCTTATCCTTAACTTAAGAGACAACCAACTGGAATATTTCAGCATTCTAAAATGGCACAGAGTTCTTACATAATATGATATGGTTAACTAATCTCAAGTCCAACTAACTTTTGATCTTTAGCTTATTTCAGACCAGCAGGGGCTTTCCTGACAAATACCCCTTGATAGATCATACTAGCGTTCAGTCCTACCTTCAATGCCTGTTCCTTAAAGTACTGCAGGGCATAAGCGAAGATTTCAAGGGCTTTGATTTTCTTCCCATTTGCTGCTGTCAGATCTGTCTCCATGGTGAGATTCTAGAAAAAAAGAGAATAACTGTGATTGAAAAAAATACATAAAGGAAATATCTGCCTTTCGGGTTTTGCAAAATTTATTCTACATGATAGGAACCTCTAAATTTAAGGAAAAGAGATGAGGGAATTCAGAATGTGTTTTCTTTCTCTCTCCCTTCCCTACCCACCCCACTCCATCATCTTGAGGGTATAAATCAGGGTTCTAATCTTTATCTTATTATTTTTCAGGGTGGAAATTCTTCAAACTGTGAATTGGCAGATTTTAGTAGCCACCTTTTCTGGCGTATTTTGCTGATCTGGGCATGCCTCTTTTGATTATTTGTATGCCTGTCTTTTACAGGCACAAAAGATGTTTATGGAGGAGTCAGGTTTACAGGAGGGGTTGGATTTGATAATCTTGGAGGTCTCTCCCCATTTTAAGATTCATAATTCCTTAATGTAAGTCCATGATGCAAGAGTAGATAGAAGGGTCTGAGAAAGATCATCAAAGAAGCAACTGTTAAAAAAATGACATCTTGAAGGATAGCAATAGTAGCACTTTAACAACAATAAAAAAGAATCTACATAGTACACTTGCTTTCCAGTTATATGCAATCTTTAAATGCAAATGCACATGAAATCTTCACATTTAATACAGTTTGATCCAGCCCTTGGGAAAATACCCAGGTCTGGGGGTAAGAGTATGGGAAGGGTTGGGGTGGATAGGATAGGGAGGACAACAATCCGTAATAATATAAATACACTAGCGTATGCCTTCTATATAGACACGAGATTTCCATTCAAACTGAGTGACAAATTCAGCAACTGAAATTTTAAAAAGCAGTTATTTTAAGGCTTGAAGCTGTGTAATTTGTTGAGAACCCAGGGGTAAAAGTAGCATCACTTTCCTTGCCAGAGCACCAGAGCAACAGGAAGCATTATTAAGTCATAGGAAGCTTCGTTGGCACGTAAAAGGCTTTGTATCAAATGAGGGGGGTGGACAATGGTCATTAAAAAATGATGGTGAAATTCCTTGGAGGATAGGAGTGAAGAGAAACAAAAGAAAGCAGAAATTCTACTTAACAAATGGACTTGTTATGGCTGATAAAATCAGTGGGGATTCATGATTGATTTGAGCTTTCTAATTAATGTTTGCCATTCATGTTTGAAAGAGCCTTCAATGACTGGCATCCCACATGGGCTAGTGTTACACATTACACACTGCTAAGAAATGTACAGCATCACACCATCACCTCCTACACTGAGCTGAAATAGTTTGCTTCCCGTTCCCTTGAGTCACTGGGTTTTGAGAATAGCCATTCCTAACTCTGGTAGGGGTGGGAGGGAATGAGGTTGTGATGTCCTCTCATTGACTGTATTCCCTGACACCCAGAGAATTTGGAAGGGGACCTTAATAATTACCTAGATCAATCTTCTCTTTTAACAATGAAGAAACTGAGGACTAGTTAAAGAGACTTTATCCATAGTCACAGAAGTAATTAAGTAGTAGATGCTAGATTCAGCTCAGGGCTCTGAATCCAAATTAAACTGAATGACTGATTTCTTCAACTTCCATATCCGTCCTCTTTCCAAAACTCTCACCACTCTGCCATGCACACCTAAAAGTGCTAACAAGATAATTTAAGATCAAACACAGACTTAGTAGATGTGCAGGGCCTTCTGTCTGTCATCACGCAGCCCAGACCACTCAACATTTCAATGAACAAAACTGTGCTCACTCTTTCTATTTCTGTCCAAATAGACCACTGGCTTGTCCCACTGAATTTTGGGACTCCTAAATTACAATTTATTGTTCTATTAAAACTAGTCAATTAGCTGTGTAATCTACCACCTGCCATCTTTTTTACATCTCCCATAATAAATTTCCTTTATTATTGTATGTAATGTTTATTTGTAATTCAAATGAATGAAGATTTAATTGAAGGTGAGCATCTTTTCTTCTGCACCACTCTTTAAGAAAATGCGATTCATTCTAGTACATTAAAGGAGGATTATTACTTACGCCAGTGGTATGGAGTTTCATCTTGAATTTTTCCAAGTAGAGCCACTGCTTGGCCTCATTTGGGTCCAGATCATGGTAAAAATCTCTGGCTGCATAACCAAAACTATGAAATTTCCTTTCTGGAGTTAATAAGATTGTGGTTGGTGTCTTTTGATTAGATACACCAGGATCTCCACCTTCCCACCTCCTAGGAAACAAAGGAAGATATATTTTAACCTTCTGTCACATTTAATACCACATCTTTAAAAAAGTTAATTTTTTTTTTCAACTGAATTCTCATTGCTTTTAGCTGGTTTTGTATGTCTAAGTTCATCTACTACACTAGGGAAAAATTAAATTAAGTGGAACTCGTTCCCAAATACCTTAAAATATAGATCTGACCTATATATAGTCCCCATTTCTTGACAGCAGGGACTATGCCTTACTATCGAACTACATTACAATCCAATTCCTTTATTTTATAAATGGAGAAACCAAGGTCTCAAGAAATGAAGCAATTTCCCTCAAGTTATACACCCAGTAGAGATGGGAGTATAACTTTTCCAGTAGCTAAGATCAAATCCCAAATCCATGATTTCTCATTCCTGAGTCAATGATCTCTACTGCACAAAGCTGCCTTTCTTCTTAGGGTTCATCTACTTATAAGTGCTAATGATATACCTGTTGATATGATTTAATGTTTACATTCCCACAAACAGCTCAGGGCACACACAGTAGCTACTTAATAAATGGTTGCTAATTAATCAAAAGTTTGCCTCTAATGCAAGCATTTCAATGGTTCAAAACATTCTTTAAAACTACTTCTCTACTATATATCCTCTACTATCCTACAGTATCATTTCAATGATTCAATAAATATTCTTCATATCTATTTCTATGCTATAAGTATAAGCAGGGGTCAGCAACGTATGGCTCTTTCTGCAGGAGCCATAAAGTCAATTTTTTTTCAGGCGCTATTACAGGAGTGCACACTGTTACAGGAGCGTGCACTGTAAGCACTGTAGGGCTCTCAAGAAATTACATTTTAAAAAATGTGGCATTTATGGCTCTCATGGCCAAAAAGGTTGCTGACCCCTGAATATAAGGAACTGGAGATACTAGAAACTAGAGATATGAGAACAAAAGAAAAGAGACTTGCCCTCAGGGAACTTTTCCATTCTGCCTATTTCCCAATTTGGTTTCTTCTGAGAACAGTCAGAGACATCAAAGCGAATTTAATAAAATCCAATTGATTTAAGGAAAACCTAAAGAGTAAAGCTACTGTTATCTATAGACAAATATTTAAGTTTTTTTGTATGTCATTCATCCCATAATTACAGACTTCAGAAGCCAACTCATACCTGAATAAGAATTCTCTCTACATAATACCTAAAGAAATATGCATACATCTTTTTTTTTTTCATAAAGATTTCCAGTGAGAGAAACACAACTTCCTTCTGAGGAAATCTATGCCATTTTTGGATAGCTCTAATTTTGGGGAAGTTTTTCCTTATATTGACCCTAAATTTGCCATTCTGGATTTCCTACCTTTTATTACTACTTCTGTCCTTCCAGGTCCCACTAAACAAATCTAATCCTTTTTTTGTACTACAGCTACCAAATACTTTAATATAACCATCACATTCCTTGCAAGACACCTCACCTGTAGGCTAAATTTCCCCAGTTTCTTCAAATAATTCTCACATGGCTTGATAAACATTTGTTGAATTGAACTGATTTTTTAAAAAGGTTGTAATAAACAGACATCACAGGGGATATATCCAAAGCCCACAACTTATTAAGACAGCTTTCCATGAATATCTCAGACTAAAAATCTTTTAGCTTTAGAGGTTGAGATGTTAAGATACCACTTATCTTACAGTAGAGCTAGTGTGACAGACTGAGTATATTTGACATAAGTTTCATACATCTGAGATGCACTGCAATGCAGTATGGGAGGCTTTTTTTTTAAATGCTTGTACCATAAATTATTTGGCTCTCTATATGAAGGTATATGCATTTCCTGAAACAGAACATAGTCAGGAAACTACCCAGAGAAGATGTATGAGACCAGGTTGCAAGAGCAAAACATGGAAAAAGGCAAACCCTGCTTGGACTGTTCATTGCTTTTGTTTCTTATTTAGCGAGGGCTGACAACAATCTGGGTCATTTTCTCTTTGCCATCTCATCTACAACTTTTTCCCTCCTCAAGTTTTCCTGAAGCATTTTGTCTGGGTCTCTTCTTTGATCCATCACATGCTTGCTTCCTTTTATTTAACTTTTCTGTGTATATAACATCCCCAAGTCAATTAGCAAAGTTCCTTGAGATCCTGGACTTTCTTTACTTTCATATTTCCAGAATCTAGTATCACCTACCATTAAGTATTAAGTGAATACTTAATAAATGCTTCAGTAGAATTAAGTAGAATAATTGCAAATAATTTCTCTGTTACTCTTTCTTTTGACATCATTTTCCTATATGTTAATAAACACCATGTCCATTCTCCAGTCATCTTGGCATCAACTGAATACTAGCTGCCCAAAACCACATTAAACATTATTTCTAACTTTATTATGGAACATGTTGATTATATAAATATTTCTTGTTGGAATAAAATTCAGTTATGGACTTAGCTCTAAGCTCTGTGCAATAATTAGGATAATAGATCTAGAACAAATAACATGTTCGAAAATGTCGAAAATGGCCAAGAAGATGTTTTCGAGGTTTTCTTCTTAAAGCAATTTAGGTTATTCTCTATCTCTTGTTGTCCTGTCCCCTGATGTTAGTCTATACTGTGAAATAACACTTTTTTTTTAACAAATGATACCTGAAAAGTGAAAAAAAAAAAACATGTTTCCCAGCTTTTAACATAAATTGTCTTAAGCAAAGCTATTTTTTCCCCTTTCTGGTTCTCTATCTGTGTTGTCAATGACAGCAGAACAGATATAACATTTATTCAATGGATTTGACTGTGCTTTCTTAGTTAGCAATGCTTGTTATGCTAATCTAAGTTCCCATTGCAACCAAGATTTTCACTTTTTCTTGGCAATGATATTAACTGCCATTTATTTGAACCTTTAAAGTGTGAAACAGATGGTGTACATTATCTCATTTGAACCCCACTACAACCCTCAGTGATTTGGGGTGAAGGAAGGAAGGAAGCAAACACTTATTAATCAGTTATCTCCATTTTACAGAAACTGAAATCTAAGGAAATTAAATTGAATTGTTCATAATCTTAAAGCTAGTAAGCCTCTGATAAGGGATTTGAATCCAGGTCTTGCTCTCTCTAAATCCAATATTCCATCCAAAATTACACCTTGAATAGCTCTTTTGTTCTTTGTCATCTACACAACATATACCATCATGACTGATTTGTATCCTGTTTTATAAAGAAAGAGAATGACACTAACCAACATAAAAAAAATCTAAAATCTGAGATAACATGCATTTTATTAACATTTCTAAAAATCTCACTCAGGAAGATACAGCTAAATTGAAAAGCAATGTGGCATAATGGATGGATATCTAACCTTGGAGCCAGGAAGATCTGGGTTCAAGACCTGTCTCAGACACATAATAGTGGCATGATCTGGGGCAAGGGACTTAAACTTTCAATAATCAAGGCAAATATCTAAGAGTATAAGTTTCAGAAAGGATATGGGTCTGCTTTGGCAGAGTGAATTTCCTCCCCTTTACTAGTGTTATCACAGGGTTAGACCCCATTCTTATAGTTAAATTATATAATCAAGGAGGGATCTTAAAGATATGAATGATCTCAAAGTCACCTCATCCATATCTAGGGAATATACACCTGGCACTTTACATTATCATCATCATTTATTTACATTCTCTTGATCATTTATTTAGTGCTATGTACACATACATAGATAAGTGCGTGTATTTATGGGCATCTGTCTATATTTATCTATCTTGTATCCACAGGGCTTATTGCAAAGTCTGACACATAGTTACTACTTCATAGTATACATATAGTTAGTAATAATAAACGCATTTCCTTTCTTCCTCTGTTCTGAATCATCCTGTTGCCTTCATTCTTCTTTTCGGTCTCATGTCATTTATTCTGTTTTCAGACTGACAAATCAGGTTGAGGAGGACATGGGACGTCTGCGATAGTTACACACTTTAGATTAACAGAGTTAAAAATCAGAACGCATTTCCCTGATTATCGGCTTTTGCTTTAAGTGCACTACCAGTCCACCGCGTCTCTTCCTTCCACAAGTCTCCTTAGTATCCCAACCCGCTCCCCAACCAGCCACCATAGCTGTCTTTTCTATGCACCGGGAGCCGGGAGACCTGCCTTCCCGAAGACTCTAAGCACCCCGCCATCTTCCTGTTGCTGTGGGAAGGTGTGACGAGGCTGCCCCAAGCCGTACCTCATGACATGAATACATTCTGGCTCCTTTGTGAAGCTATACGCGTAGCCGCTGGACGTGGTGCCAAAATCAATAGCAACGACCACGAGAAATGACTGCTGTTCTGAGACATTCGCATCGGAGTCGTTCTGTGAAGAGAGAGGAGAGACCACTCGGCTGAGGGATGCTCTTTGCTACCAGCTCTGGGTTTCTGGAGGATCTGTTCCCTGCTAGGAAAGCTGCCCCGGGGACACTACAAAGAGATCAGGACCGGTCAGCCAAGGCGAATTCCCAATAAGGATTCTCACCAGCACCGTGCCAGGGGCAGTGACCCAGCCTAATGGACCTTCAACGGGAGACAGATATCAAGCTTGGGAAGGGCCACCCAAAGAAGAGCAGAGGAGAGCAGTTTGCCAGCGTTAATTTGCAGAGCTGGCTTACTCCAATGAAAAGCTTCGCTTGAGGATGGCTAATTTTGAAATGCTTGAAAGAAGGATTGATTCCCAAAGAGTTTTTACATTTCCTTTTCTGTGCACATTTCTATCTGTACGTACTTTCACCTTCCAAATTCTTATTTTAATCTGCAAATGGGATATCGAAGGTTTCAAATGCATTAATTTATGCCATGCATCCATCCAGGACTTTATAATTTTATGTATGTATACACACATAATAAATATAATATATAATACAATATACAAAATATATTAATATATAATATAATAAACAAATACATGTTTATATTATCTATAAATATTACCTATAAATAAATATATTTACATATTGTATATGTGTGTGTTTTATGGTATACATGTATATATGCTACATATATATTTATATCTATTTTGTATATGATATATTTATACATTTTATGCAGATAAAATATACACTTTATAATTTTGTGTATATATGATATACTATATATAATATATACAATATATGAATATATACACAAAATTATAAAGTTTTATAAACAAATTGCATTTTTATGTACAAAATTTTAAAGATAAAATATATAAAACTGCACACATACATATATACACGCATGTGTTAATATTCATGCTGTACATACAACATATATGCAAAACAGGCTCTATGTATATACATGTACACACATATACCTCTAGGTATAAATATATCCTAGTGTGTATGATATGTATATATAGTGTATGTGTATATAAATGCATACATATCTATTTGTATAAAAACATACACTATCTATATATATCTATATATCTATATATAATATATTGCTTAGGGCAAATATATGTGTGTATATATGTATATGTATATGTATATATAATATAATATATAATATTATATTTGTATAATATTATATTATATATATATATAATACATTGCTTAGGACAAACTCCTAAAAGTTCAAGTAGCCAGCTAACTGTTAGTCACTTGTATAGGCCAGTGATGACAAACTTTCAGGTTACTCTGGGGCCATCATCGATTTATCTCCATATATATTTTTTTTTAATTTTAAACCCTTAACTTCTGTGTATTGACTTATAGGTGGAAGAGTGGTAAGGGTAGACAGTGGGGGTCAAGTGACTTGCCCAGGATCACACAGCTGAGAAGTGTCTGAGGCCAGATTTGAACCTAGGACCTCCCGTCTCTAGGCCTGGTTCTCAATCCACTGAGCTACCCAGCTGCCCCCTATCTCCATATTTTAAGTGTGTTTTTGCTCACTTAGAATGACAAAAGAAATGACATTTAGGAAAGGGCTCTTTCCTTCTCTGCCACCCCACTCTGAAAATTGTGAAATTAAAATTCTGTTTTAGTTTCTGATCCTAACATTTCATTGTTTACTTAAATAAATACATAAATCTGCAGAGAAACTGAAAATTATACACATACACATGTATATTTATCAAATAGGAATAATAATGCCAGCCTATGATAGGAACAATGTATTGTGTGTATCCATTGTGCATACATACATGCATGTACATATATACACAAACAAATAACATATGAGATATTACTTCTATCAGGTAGGTTAGCATTATTGATAAATTAGGACACCAAGGTATGGACTGAGTTATTAAAATAATGACTGAATCAGTGATAAAGCCAAGCGTAGAACCCCACTGTTTCCCATCATCATAAAAAAGTCTTTAAGGGCAACTAGAGTAGAAAGAGGGAAAGGCTGAAACATGGTCCAAATGGGTTCTGGTCCAGTTTCTGCCACTAACTAGCTATGTGACCCTTCCTGGTCTAAATCTTTTCACTTTTTTGCAACAGTGTTTTTCTTTGTAAATTTAAGGAATGGGGTCAGCTGTTCTTATTTCCAGTTCTGTTCATAGCGTAAAAAGCTATATTTTTCTCAGATTTGTAATAAAATGAATATCCATGAATAACTCCTTCCACTCCCCCATCCCCTCAAATGTCTACAAACCCTTAGGGAAAGGGTTTAGTTGAAAAGATTTAGCTTGCCTATGGATTGCAGCACAAGGTAAGGGGAGGATTCAGAAGAAACACAATTTTCTGTCACTCATTGAAAACAGACCAGTGAATATAATTTAATAGCATCATGTTTTGATTGTGATACAATATCTCCCAACTTTTCCTCCCTACCACATACAATTAATTGTGATTGATAAAGATGGAACATTTAACAACTGACTCTCCAGCTGGATATCTTTTCTCAATTGCACAGGGACATTTGAATGTTGGACATGGAACTTGAGAGGGTTTCATAGTTCAACTGGTTAATTTTTGCTTACATATTTCACCAATTTCTGTTTTATTTGTAGCAAATGAAATGACCTTAGATCCAGGAAGACCTGGGTTCAAATGCAGTTGCTAAGACATACCATGACTCTGACCCTAGGCAGGCCATTTAATTTCTTAGTGATCCAGGATCCTTAGTGATCCAACCATAAGTTGATGAAAAGGTGCCATCTATATTGGTTAAAGGAGTTTCCTCACTTGAGAGATCCCTCTACCAATGAAATTATAGGTTCAGTGCCTATTTTAATCCTAGTTGACAAAATAAATGTGAACAAGAGAAGCAATGTTGGAAAATTCATCTCTGAAGACTTCAGATCTATGGCAATTCTGACTTTTTTTTATTCAAGCAGTGAGGGATCAGGGACCTTGTGGACACCTAAAAGACATAGGGTATTCATATATACAAATTATTTGTAATATAACATATCCTCTTCCTCCTCCTCAGAAAAACAAACAAACAAAAAAACAAAAGAGTTAGGTGCTGATACCTTACAATTACAAAGTCATAGGGGTTTAAATTTTTGAGAGATCCTAGAGATCATTTAGTAAGTCCCCTCATCTTACAAATGAGGAGACTAAATCCTAGAGAAATGATGTCCCAAGCCATTTAAGTGTGGCTCCATCAACTTACCCAATGAAGAAAGATACTAAAAACAATAATTTAATAATCCTGAGAGAGAGTGCATTTCTTACCACAATATGGGAAGGAGATAGTGGTGTTACTCCTGTATCCCCCAAACTTCTTGCAGGAGATGAGTATGTCGATGAAGGGGCTGTTTCTGAAAAAGATAATTTACCATCTTTAGAAGTGGCATTTATTAATCCAGATAGCTATGTGGAAGGATTGGTGGCTTATTGTCTAAGACAATGGTGTGGTTTTTCTAAATGTTAAGACAACTTAGAATATAGACTCCTAGAATCTTATGAGGTCTTAGATCTCCTCTAACCCTTGAAGCATGAATTCCTTATATAAGTGAAAAGTGGTTAATTTTTCATAAAGAGCTCTAGTGATGGAGAATTTATAAATACTTCCCCAGGCAGTTCATTCCATTTGTTTTTGGACAACCTTAATTTAAAATCTGCTTCAGAGTGATTCTAACGGATTGGTCCAAGTTCTGCCCTCTCATGTCAAGCTGAACTTCACTTCAGGTGTTTTAAGACAGTGATCAGAACTGACCATAAGTCTTCTCTTCCCCATGAAAAACTTTTTAAAGATTCTTCAACTTATTCCTTTAAGGCATAGTTTTGGATTCCTTCATCACTATGTTTAACTTAATCTAGAAGTGCTGCAGGCTATTACTGCCCTTCCTAAAACGTGATGCCCAAAATGGAATGCAATACTCCAGAGATGATCTGACCAGATTAAACCTTGGACTGGATGCCATATTTCTGTTCAAGGAGTCTAAGATCCAATTAGCTTTTAAATTGCCATGTTTCATCCTTTGTCTCATATTATGTCTACCATCTACTAAAATCCCTAGGTCCTTTCCAAATGAAAAGATGTGAAAGATGTCTAGATACATTTCTTATTCTGTACATGTAGAAGTAATTTTTTTGAATCCTAGTGAAGAACTTTCCATTGAACTCTCCCTTAATTATTCCACCCTGATAGCTTAATCAGCATGACATTAATAAATGCCCATAATATTTCTTCCAACATGTTTTATTTGATATTTAAAACAAAATCTAAATCAACATCCCTCTGCTTAAAATAGTTCCCAATCCTCTTACAGACATATGCTATAAATTTTTTTTTTGGATTTTAAATAAACTACTGTTGTCACTGTTGATGTAGAATTTGTGCCAAGATCCTTCTAATTCCAACTCAATATTCACTGAAGAGAGGAAGTTGGTTGTGAACTATAATTCCCCAGAGCAACTCTCTCCCATAGCGTCTTCACTAGCCCTTCTTTATAATCTTGAATTAGCCCAGAAAGGTAATTTTTCCCCAAATGGTTAACTCCACCCCCTTCATACATATTTTCTAATGGTTTTCTGAGATTCAAAAACCCACAGCAGACAGACACAGCAGGAAGAAAGTATACTTATGCTAATAGTTTAAAATTAGAGTTTGGAAGTTCCCAGGGACACAGGGCCATAACAAAAGATACTAGATCAAACAACACTACTTTCAATAGTAAGGCAGCAGCTACCCTCATTTTGACAATTACACAGTAGCAAGTTGCAATTATTCTGCCATTGGTGTTTACTCTAAAACTTTCCCAGAACTCAATTCTTTTTGGTTTTTCTAGGACTCCATACACAAGAAGAATATACATTTCCATGAGTAGGGCTGTTTGGGGTTTGATCCTGCTGGGAAGTTCAAAAAGTGGCATTTGTGTCCAAGGAAAGAATACTGTTATACCACATAATACTGGAT
Source organism: Gracilinanus agilis (assembly GCF_016433145.1). Taxonomy (NCBI): domain Eukaryota; kingdom Metazoa; phylum Chordata; class Mammalia; order Didelphimorphia; family Didelphidae; genus Gracilinanus; species Gracilinanus agilis. The sequence continues at coordinate 628,900,965 of NC_058131.1, forward strand.
ACTTGGAAGCAAAAAATTATGCCAGAATCTAGGGCAAAAAAAAAAAAACAACAACCAAAAAAACTCCAAAAACCTCCTTTCTTTTGCTTCAGGCTGTATTGGGAAGGGGGGTGGTGTTAAATAGTACAGGACCCCTTAGATGGGAGAAAATAGACAATTTGCTAAAAACAATTTAACAAAATACTTCTTGATAAAGAAAATAAAAGTGTTTGAATCACTAAGGAACCCTCTTGTCTGCCTCTAGGAATGTGCACAAATTAATCAGGTTTCCAAATAGATTGGAGAATTTTACTGCCTCTTTTTTAAATGATCATTTTCTTTAAATTAAGCCTGGAGGGTTCAACCACTTCTCCTGCAGAGCAGATGAGGAAATGAGGGAGAAGAGTGATAAAACAGAGAATGTGAAAAGCATTGATAAGCAGATACTGAATCATAAAAGGATGAGTGTTATCTCAACTGGCACAAGCTATACCATTATCATTTTACATCAAGGGTTCCATTGCAGTCTTAGTCTAGAGAAAGGTGTGGGACCAGACAATGATAAGAGACAAAAATTAACTTCATTGGAGAGAGAATCTTGCCAATTCCTATTCTAAGTCACTCATATTGCCTTAGTTGATATAGTGTCCTGGTAGTTTTCTCACTGCATCCCGCACCTAAGCTCTCAACCAAAGAACAAATCTGATTTTCAAAGTCGGTAAGAAAATGCAATCAGAAAAATATCTCGCTGTCCACAGTGAGCCAACCAGATGGTTCTTACACCTGCTGGGGAATGAGAGCAAGCACCACTTCCACAGCCAGGAAAACCTAAAATCTAGGGGAAAAGATGCCATCCAAATACTCAGTGTCTCTCTCAGCCCACCTGCTGCAAGGGAGGATAGAGGCCATTTGTCCAGATTTACACAGAAGGGTCTAAGAGGAAACAAGGGACTAATTGCCCAGAAAACTGGGGCCTGGCAATTAGCAAACAAGCTATTATATATGAGGCTGTAAGCCATCCACTCTACTGTCTGCCTCTTTCTAATTATCTTTTCACTCTCCCCTTCACAGAAGGTCATGACACTGTCTGATAAATAGCATCTGTTTTAAAATGTGCTGTGTGTGTCTTCCTCCTCTAAGGAGAGGTGGTACAGCTAGAGGACAGGGACCACATGCAATACTTCTTTGTACCCTAGTCCCACAATGCACAGCACTGAAGGCTGAAGAGGCATTGGTCAATTTCTGACTGATGGATGGACTAGTCAAGCAGGACTAGAAAGGGTCAGAATTCATGAGTTTCCTTCAATGACAAATCAAGAGTTTAGAAAAACATCTGGAATGGGTTTTAGAAAAAGGTGATTGCCATTGTTTCCCTCATTACAGAGATTTGGTACATAAAAATGGAATTTACTGATACTAAATTGGCTTCATTTGCTGATTTGTGACATGATTGATGGATAGAAAATAGAAAATGCATATGGTGTGTTTGTTATGTGTATGCATAATATATAAATGATGGCTAAAATTTATAGTTGCCAATCTTTGGAGCAGAAAGGAACAAGCAGGATATTTCATAAATTATGAGTCTTTTATACTCCTATTGTTAAGGCAAATTGTTTATTAATTTACTGCTCTATGCTTTGATTAGAAGTATGAGAATAAAAGTGTTGGTTCAGTTGGAATCCCCAGTGAGAAGTAAAAGATCTGTAAAATTTAATTCAAACATACTTTAAATTTATTCACAACCTAAAGGCTATGAATCTTTTATTTATTACAATTTATAATTTAAAATAATAATAGCTCACATTTACATGTGTACCTTATTTCACTTGGTCCTTACAACAACTGTGAGTTGACTATGTTTAATTAATTAATTAATTAATTAATTAATAAGCATCTATTAAGTGCTTGGTCTAGGCATTATGCTATACTATGATGTTGAGTTGAGTCTGGAAAAAAGCAACAGATTCTAAAAGACAAAACCTGAGCACTATAGGCATGGTGGGGAGGGCAGCCAGTACAAATGCACGGACATCTTCATGTAAGGTAAAGCATCATGTAAAAGGAATGGCAAAAAGACCAGTAGGACTCAACCAGAGAATGTCTAAAGGAAAAGAATGCATAAAAATATTGGAAAAGATAGAAGGGGACTAGGTTGAGAGGAGCCTTTAAATACCAAATAAGAGGACTTACAAATTTGATTTTACAGATCATTGAACCATGAGAGTTTACTGAGTAAGGGCTGGGGGGTAAGGTAGGGGAATGACATGGTCAAACCTAAAATTTGGGGAAATCACTTTATAAAGCATATAATAAAACTCTAATGAGCTATCTGTTATTATTATAAAAGAAATATAAGCAGTACTATAATTAATGAATTTTCTAGCTGTTCTCTCCTCCTACACATGTATACTTCATGCTGAATGTATTATTATAGTGTATACATAATTTTGAAGATGAGGAGAGCAAAAGGGTGTTGTGATTCCTTTAGGCTATAATAGTCTATTCTATTCCAACAATGCCGTATTTCCATACTTGTAACAGTTTTCCCCCTAAAAAATTAACTCTTCAACTTCCCTCCTCCTGAAATACCTTCCCCCAAAGCCCATCGCTATCATTTGATGTTCTACATCCATCCTTCAAGACCTGGCTAAGATGTCACTGACTCTGAAAAAACTTCCCTAATTCTTTCAGATGAAAATAATCTCTCCTTCCTCTGAGCTCATAGTATTTTGTTTTATGCACTGATATCTTAATTTGCACTCTATCTAAATCATTTATTTAGGAAGGAAGGAAACAAGAATATATAAAGTACTTACTATGTTCAGACACTGACCCTGGGCAAGTCATCTCACCCTGTTTGCCTCAGTTTCCTTACCTGTAAAATGAGCTGGAGAAGGAAATGGCAAAGTACTCCAGTATCTTTGCTAAGAAAGCCTCAAATGGGGTCATGGAGAGTTGGACACAACTGGAACAACGGAGCAACAACACACATAACATAATCTCAGAGGGAAAGCAACAGAGGGGTTGGACGTGGAGTTGGAAGGGAGAGGCAGATCAGAAAAGGTTTCCTGAAAAAATTGGGATTTGAGCAAATCTTAAAGGAAGTCAGGCAGTGGCAGGAAGGGGGGGAGGAAGGTTTCTTGCCCAGCATGAGGGACAACTGGTGAAAAGGCAGAACTGGGAAGAGTATTATGTGCAAGGAATAACAAGAAGGCATGTTGCTGGAAATGTAGGAAGGGGTCAGTTTGTGAAGGGCTTTAAAAGCCAAACAGAAGATTTCTATTTGATCCTGGAGGTAGTAGGAGTCCCTGAATTTATTGAGTTAAGGATTAGCCAAATAGCAATGGAGAAGTGCTTGGTGGGCATTAGGGAGCTACAAAATACAGCACATGACAGAAAAGGAGTTTTATAGAAGAAACATTATAAAGGATGGTATCAAGTGAGAACATGATTATATAGAAAGATAGGTCAATCTTGGAATGAGAGTGAGAGAAAACCATGAGATAGACTCCATGCTCCATGTGCCTGACATCTATCAAATGATCAATAAATGTTCTCTTTCTGTCGCTGTTTCTGGCTTCTCCCTCTACTTCTCACTCCTTCCCCACCAATAGGAATGTACCCTATAATGTGGGGGAAAGTTCTCAGCCCATAAATAGATGTTCTGTGATGAACTTAGGAGGTAACTCAAAAGTGGTGGGCATGGATGGGTGGCAGTCTACCATATACATGAATAGAAATGATGCCCATATTTTAAGGGAAAAAATTTTGATTTCATTTAAAATTTTGATTTTCAGTTCCAAATTCTCTCCCTTTAATCACCACCCTCCCCTTCTCCATGAGAAAATAAGAAATACAATAACTACTATACCTATGAAGTCATGAAAAACATTTTCACATTAGTCATGGGGGGAGGCAAGAAAAATAAAGAAAAGGGAAAAATATACTTTAATTAAACTTTGAGATAAGCTCTTCGTAGTGGCAAAAAACTGGAAAGCAAGGGTATGCCCTTCAATTGGGGAATGGCTGAACAAATTGTGGTATATGCTGGTGATGGAATACTATTATGCTCAAAGGAATAATAAACTGGAGGAATTCCATGTGAACTGGAAAGACCTCCAGGAATTGATGCAGAGTGAAAGGAGCAGAGCCAGAAGAACATTGTACACAGAGACTGATATATTGTGGTAAAATAGAATGTAATGGACATCTGTATTAGCGGCAATGCAATGACCCAAGACAATTCTGAGGGATTTATGGAAAGGAACACTACCCACATTTAGAGGAAGAACTAGAGGAGTAGAAACACAGAAGAAAAACAACTGCTTGGATACTTGGGTTGATGAGGACATGATTGGAGATGTAGATCTGAAAAGACCACACCCATGTAACTATCAATAATGTGTAAATAAGTCTTGACTGACCACACATAATAAAACCAGTGGAAATGCAAATTAGCTACAGCAGAGGGGAGAGGGGGGTTGAGGGGGTGAAGAGGAAAGTAAAAACATGACTTATGTAACCATGGAAAATTTTTCTAAAAATAAAAAATTATTTAAAAAAAAATAAAGGTAAAGAGGATTTTATATCATGAATCCTTTAGAATTGTAGTGAATCATTATATTTATCAGATACTAAGTCTTTCACAATTGATCACAGACCTCTTCGAGTATTGGCACATGTGTAGGTCCTACATCCTCCACTAGACTTCTTGAGGTCAAAAATTATTTTTAAATAATCTTTCTAATTCCTTTAGCTCCTAGTATAGTGTTCTGCAAATGATAATTTTAATAGATCCTTACCTAATAAATGAGTGAATGGATATAGTTTATTTATATCTTTCAGATCTATGTGTTGATATGGAAGCAACCCTCAATTTAAAAGGGATTTAAACCCCAAATAGACTTGTGATTTAATAAATACAAAACACATATTAAATTATTCCTCCTGGCAGATAGATTACAATTATTTTCTTATGCACCATTGAGGTTTTTTCTTTGAAAATATATTAGATTAAGGGCATATGTAGGTCAGCATTAATATCTTTTGTAACAGGGAAAATAAAAAATTTTTATTACTCAGTAACAGTACCCATATCTTATAATACTAATTTGATCATTACTGTAAGCTGAACTTGCATTTCAGTAAATAATTTATAGGGTTTTAAAATCAGTCTAGTTGGAGAAGGGAGCAGATGGAAATTTTATTGGCATGAACCAAGAAGACTTTTCTAAATGCAAAGAACTAGGAGACTATAAAATAACTGCTCTCCAAATGTTAAATAATAATAAGTGGGATGATCATTTCATATTCTATAAAACTATAGCTTCGAGAGTAAGGCCAAGGGTCAGGAACAACATTAAGCCCTTCTGATACTGTCCATCATCCTTTGACTATTGATTATTGTTCTTTGCTAAGAGTTACAGTAATGAGGATGAGTGAAAATGAACCAACCACAGCTCTGTATCCCAAAGGGAACCCAGCAATGCTGAGTCATCACAACCTCACTTAACCTCTCTACATCTTAGATTCCTCAGCCATAAAATGAGGGGCTTGTCTTGGATGACCTTTAAAGGCCTTTCCAGGTCTAAATCTATGGCTCCATATGCCACTAATGGGGAGGGAGGGTTTTCTTGGAAGAATAAAATTTCTCATTGATAGTTCAATGAGATAATGATATCCTATCATTTTCCCTTTTAGGTTTTTTAAATCTCCAGACTTGTTTTTTTTTAAATTTATTTATTTGTTACATTAAAACTCTCAAGTATCTCTTCCCTGCACTATAGACAGCATCATTTGACAAAAAGAAATATGTATACATAAAACTGTGGCTTTCTTGTTTTTATTTATCAGTTCTTCCTCTGGAAGTAGACACACATGTTATTTTTCAAACAATATTTCTGTTGCTGTATATAATGTCCTCTTGGTTCTGCTCTAGATTTATTAAGGAGGAACGTTCTCAGTAACTATAAGCAGATGTATTTGTTGGGCATCTACTGTCAGAAGGAAAGAATTCCTATATCACTTATACAATTGGCTCTCAAGGTTTCATCTTCCAACATTCAGTCATTTCTTATCAGTTTAGTTAAACTTGGCAAACATTTCCAAAATACCTACTGTGTACAGAACACTGAGCTAAGTACTGAGTGAGACATTAAATTTCATAAGATAGTATCTGCCTCCATTAATTCAACAAACATTCATTATAGCCCTACTATATACAAGGTCCTGGGGAGACAAAGAAAGAAATGATGCTATCAGGAAACATTCTTCTGGGGGAAGGAGAACATATGGAGCACACGTATATGCCAAAATAGGAAATAACAAATGACGAGTGCTTTGGGTAAGTACAAACAAAATGCTCTATGAAATTCACAGTCAGGGAAAAAGAGGCGAGGGTAGCTATTAACTATGGTAATTAATTAGGAGAACATCTGTGTAAAAAATAGAATCCAAATGGGAACTCTTCCCATTGGAAGATACAATGTCTCTGACTCAAATGCAGAGAACAATTTAATATTCTGAACCAACCAAAATGTCAGATCCCTTAGAAGAGTATTCATGGGTTCCAGGAACATTTCAACATCCCAAACCTTCCTTGACCAAATTAGCACGGGTTAGTGTATCTTCAAGTAGACAGACCTGGTACATAATTTAAAAAATAATAATAATCCCCCAGAAATATTTTCCCTTTTTTAATCATCATCCTATTCAGCCCAAGTCTCCTGTCATCTACAAGGAATTGAGGGGCTGTGTTGAAGTCACAGAAACATGTCGCCCCAGTGCCGAGGAGGACTTATGCCACTGTTCAACCTCAAAGCCCAACTGCTATGCTCCTCTTCAGTGACACAGAATGATTATTTTACAATCTATTATTAAAGACTAAGGAACTTCTGACTTTTCCTTCTTTTGTGTGATTTGCCACGATTTCCGACTCTTTCAATGAGAGACATCTCGATTACACAGCATTTATAAAGAATTTTTACAATCTTCCTTTACTCACCAGGAGAACATTGTATACAGTAACAGCAATATTGTAAAGATAATAATCAGGAAAGACTTTGCTACTCTGATCAAGACAATGGTACAAGCTAATTCCAAAGGAGCCATGATGGAAAATGCTATCTTGCTCCAGAGAGAAGTGATGACCTGTGAAAGCAGATTGGAGCATATTTTTGAAAACTATTTTGTGTGTGTGTGTGTGTTTTCTTTTGCAATATGGCTAATAAGGAAATAAGTTTTGTATGATTTTATGTAAAACTGATACATTCTCAGGAGTAGGGGGAATACAGGAAGAGAATTTGGAACTCAGAATTTTAAAAAATTAGATGTTAAAAATTTTACATGTAATTAGGAAATATTTAACAAAATAAATTAAATATATAAATTTAATATGTATTAGGAAAATACATAATGTAATACACAATATGTATTATAAGTATACAAAGCAAATAATCTTCCTCTATTCCTCAATCTTTGCTTCATTATTAACTTTGGGAAAATACCTAAAACCTGATGTCAAATTTCACCCTGTGACCTTTTGTTCTAGATAAGTACTTGTTCCCATCCTGCCAAAAAGCAGGCAGAATGTGTTCTTTTACAGTCGAAGTTTGCTAACTATGAAAGTTTCCATTTTAATCACTTTGGGTCAGGTTCAGCATACTTAGTTTTGGGTAACTGTTGGATAGGAGGCAAATCTGACCCACACCATCAAGGAGCTGATGTCCCAGCTATAGTGGGACAATTTTGAAAATGAGGGATTGCTCCCCTCCCCATGCCTGGAATGAACTCACTCTTTATCTGTCTCTGAGGGTAAGATCTCTTCACTTAAAATACAGTTCAATCACTATTGTTTGGCAAGAGCCTTTCTTCTCTCCCTCTTAACTGGGTTTAACTACTTTGCCTATATTTGTATTTGTTCCTTTTACATTTATGCTCTACCTCCACATCTTTCATATCCATTCCCTTCTCTGCACTCCTAGAGCCACTACTTCAGTTCATTTCTCCTCACTCCTCGTCTGGATTGTTAGGAAAGTTTCCCCTATGATCTTCCTCTCTCAAGCCTCTCCTCTTCCTAAACCATCTTCTCAGACACTAAATTACCTTGGAAGGTGGGGAAACCAGCTAGAGAAAGGAAAACCAGAGAATTTGTGCATGTAAGAACCCAGAAGAAAATGGAGCTAAGAAGCAGATGTCCAAGGGTTTATAGGATCCAAGATTTGGACCTGGAACAAAACTTAGGGACTGCTGGGTTTAGCTCCTTCCCTTTACAGATGAAGAAACTGAAGTCCAGAGAAATTAAATGATTTTTCCTACAACTCAGGTATAAGCACATCACTCCCTATTCGATAACTTCCTATTGCCTTCAGGATCAAATACACAATGTTCTGTTTAGCATTCAAAGCCCATCAGAGCACAGCTCCCTCCTACCTTTCCAGTTTTCCAGTGACACTGAAGTTCTGGCTATTCCAAGAATAAGACACTCCATCTCTTGGCTCTGGGTATTCTCTCTGACTGTCCTTCATGCCTGGGTAAACATTCTCCCTCCTCCATTCTGATTACTGACCTCCTGGATGTTTTTAAGTCCCACTTTCTACAGGCAGCCTTCCATAATCACTTTATTCCAGTGTCTTCCCTTTGTTAATGATTTCCTGCTTTTAGCTTACCTTTGAGGGCAGCTAAGTGGTGCAGTGAATAGAGTGCTGGGTCTAAAGTCGAGGACTCATCTTCCTGAGTTCAAATCTAACCTCAGATACTAGCCGTGTGACCCTGAGCAAGTCACTTAACTCTGCCTCAGTTTCCTCATCTGTAAAATGAACTGGAGAAGGAAATAACAAAACTATTCCAGTATCTCTGCCAAAAAAACCTCTGAGGTTATAAATAACTGGACACAACTGAAAACTGAATACATAGCATACTTTTTATATATTTGTTTGCATGCTGACTGTCCCATTAGATTGTTAGCTCCTTGAGGGCAGGAACTGCCTTTTGCCTCTTTCTGTATCTCCATTATTTAGCACAGGGCCTGACACACAGTAGGCACTTAATAAATATTTGTTGATTAATTGATTTGCTCTAGGTTACATACCATCACAAGGGTTAATCTGCCCTGCCAGATACTTTGTGGAACATCTCTGCAAAATAGTCATAAAGCTATGTAGGTTCTTCTTCCACTAACCAGGATGTTATAAGTGTTAAATAAAATATACTTTATGCAATAGCACTTTGAAAAAGCAGAGTGTTATACAAACACCAGAGGTTATTTTCTTTGCTGTTGATGGTAAACTGAGCTTAATGAAAGTGCAAAGTAAATTCCAAATGTTATATTCCTGCTTGTCCGCATTAGGAGAAAAATGTGAGAAAAAAGCACTGTGATCATCATAGATCATCAACCATTTACTGATCTATGCAGGCACCTGGTACAAATACAAACAATAAGGTAACCCATACTCTTGAGGAATTTGCATTCTATTAAAGGAGGCAACATAAAGTTATTTAAGTATAACAGAATAAATACACATTTAACACAAGGTGACCAGGGAGTTAGGACAGCACCATTTGGAGGAAAAGACATTTAGTCTAATTGTCTCCTCTATACAAGGCTGGGTGACCAGAGGGGTGTCAATAAGGGACCAGAGGGTGTTCTGAAGCCTGTTTGTCTCTCTGCCAGACCACCCTTACCCTAGAGAGCTGCTCAAATGCTCAGTCTGGCTAATTCTGTCTCCACAATATCTTGCTATCTAGTCTCTTGCCCGTTTTCCAGTTTTGCCAGGACTATTTCAATAGTCTCCTAAGGGATCGCCTTGCCTCAAATCTCTCCTTTTCCAATTCCATCAGCAGGGTATGGTAGGTAGAGCAATGAACTTGAATCCCAAGACCTGAATATGAATCTCATCTCTGCCACTTACTATTGGTATGACTTTATAGAAGTCACTTCACTTCTTGGGACATCTATTTCCTCATAAAATGAGGAGGTTGAGGGGGCAGCTAGGTAGCTCAGTGGATTGAGAGCCAGGCCCAAAGACTAGAGGTCCTAGTTCAAATCTGGCCTCAGACACTTCCCAGCTGTGTGACCCTGGGCAAGTCACTTGACCCCCATTACCTACCCTTACCACTCTTCTGCCTTGGAGCCAATACATAGTATTGGCTCCAAGGCAGAAGGTAAGGGTTTTAAAAATAAAATAAAATAAAATAAAATGAGGGGGTTGACCTGGAAGGCTTCTAAAATCCTTCAAATTTTAGATCTACAATTTATTTATTTTTTAAATATTGTCTTTTATTCTACTTCATCACACTGAGTTTTGTTCATTATACAGAGTAAAACTTCTTCAATGACTGTTTTAAATCCAAACTCACAAGCATATATTAAGCACTGAATTAGTTCAAGAGTTCTTCCTTTTTTTTCCTTAATAGAATTTATTTTTATATTTCTCAACCCTTCCTTTATCTCCCCTCACCACAGAAGGTATCATTCAGCAAATATATATACATTATATCTTTCATGTTTTTTACTTCTTATTACATTCTCTGGAGGTGAGCATTCGCAAGTTATGTGTCAAATATTAAATCTGTAGCTATATGTTCTCTTGGTTTTACTCATTTCACTCCTTATTATCTCATTTAGTTCTTTCCATGTTTATTTTTTAATTATATTTTTATTTTGAATATTTTCCCATAGTTACATGTTTCATGTTCTTTCCCTCTCCCCAAACACCTCTAACTCCCTTTAGCCAATGCACAATTCCACTGGGTTTTAATGTATCATTGATTAAGACCTAATTCCATATTATTGATAGTTGGACTAGAGTTATCCTTTAGTGTCTTCAACCTCAATAATATCCCCATCAGCCCATGTGTTCAAGCAGTTTTTTTTTCCTCTGTGTTTCTCCTCCCATAATTCTTCCTCTGAATGTGGCTAGTTTTCTTTCTCATAAGTCCTTCAGCCTTGCTCTGGATTCTTGCATTGCTGCTAGTAGAGAAGTCCGTTATGTTTGATTATACCACAGTGTATCAGCCTCTGTGTATAATATTCTCCTGGTTCTGCTCCTTTCACTCTGCATCAATTCCTGGAGGTCATTCCAGTTCACATGGAATTCCTCCAGTTCTTTATTCCTTTGAACACAATAGTATTCCATCACCAGCATATACCACAATTTGTTCAGCCATTCCCCAATTGAAGGACATTCTCTCATTTTCCAATTTTTTGCCACCACAAAGAGCTCGGCTATAAATATTTTTATACAAGTCTTTTTCCTTATTATCTCTTTGGGGTATAAACCAAGCAGTGCTGTGGATGGATTAGATCTACAATTTAAAGGAAAAGTAATAACCTTTTTTATATGGTGCCTAAAATATTCCAGGCAGTGTGCCAAATGCTTTTACAAAGATTAGCTCATCTGATCCTCATAACACCCCTGGGAAGTAGAAACTGTTATTATTCCCAACTTACAGTTGAGAAAACTGAGGCAAATAGCATTCAAGTAATTTTTCCCAGGGTCAGACAGCTATTAAATGTCTGAGGTCAAATTTTAACTCAGATCCTTCCAACTCTAAGCCATTAGTTGTCTCTGTCTTAAGTCATTCCCCTGATCAATAAACTCCAATGGCTCTTTATTATCTCTAAGACCAAATCCAAACTCCCCATCTGCCATTTTGAAGACATTTAGAACCTGGCTCCAACCTAACTTTCTAGCCTGCTTATACTTTTTATAATAATTTTTTAACTTGTATTAATGTAAAATATAATATTTTCTGTTCACACTCTCTTCGGTCCAATCAAACTATATTCTTGCCATTCCTAGCATGTGATATTCTGTCTCTCATCTTCATACCTTTCCAAAGACTGCCTCCCACAACTGATACGTATTCCCTCCTCATCTCTTAGAATCCTGGCTTCCTTTAAGATTTTGCACAAGTGCTACCTTTCTGCAGGAAGCTTTTTTCCTGGTCTCTATCAGCACCTACTTCATAGGGCTGTGGCGAAGCTTAATGAGATAACATTTGTAAAAGCCCTTAGCACAACACCTGGCATATAAAGCTTATTCCTTTCTTCTCTCTCCCTTTTCTTCCAGTTATTGCTGCCTTACCTCCCCCCCCCCCCAACAAAAAAAAAATGACCTTGCACTTATTTGGCATATAATTTTGTAACCTTGGTATAGCATGATTCTGCCCCACTGCTGCCAAGTCCCGAGTTTCAGAAGTTGGTCACTAAGAGGATGGAGGAGACAAAAGGAGGAATTGGAGACTTTTGTAGGAGGACTTTAAAGGTCTTCTAATCCAACCCCCATCTCCTGTGAACTCCCCTTCAAAATCCTATCCAGCTTCTGCCTGAACTCTTCTAGCGTGATGAGGAAGCCCTCTTTGTCATGGAGCAAGCCATTCTGTGGCTGGGAATCCCTGATTTTTCTTCCTTATCTTGATTTGAGAGAAGCCTCCTTTCTCCTCTCTTCTCAAAGGACACATTAATCATGCTCCTTGTAACAGTCGGGCCTGACTCAGGCTGGTACCCTTAGAGTTTAGGTTCAAATTTGGAAGCAAATAAGACATTTGTAATCCACCGCATAATTAACAAAAGTAATTTCAGTTAGCCAAAGTAGGGAAAGATGATATTTCACATAACAAAATGGATGTTAGTCAAAGATTAAGCACTGATTCATTTGACGCAGTTTTACAGTTTTGTTCATCCTACTAGTTTCAGGCTAAAACCTCAGGATGGGACTCCAGCCCCTTCATGCCCTGGCTATTTTGTATCCAGGGGACCTAGAAAATACATCAATGATCCAAGCCTTATTCCCTAGAACTGATCAAATCCCTAATGATGTTTACACCTTTTAAGAAAAAAAATTAATCTAACTTTTTTAAGCTTACTTTTAATTTTATTTTTCTCACTTATATTTTAAATGTTAATTTTTTATTTTTTATTTCAAATTCTATCCTTTCTTCTCTTTTTCCATTTCCTCCACTTGAGATAAAGTCTAACTTTCAAGGGTTGAGGGTTAAGGTAGGAACAAAGGGAGTTTAGAATATTTCTTCCAAGCCCACAAAGAACACAATTTTCTTATTCAAAAGTCATCACTTCATAAGTTCAATGAAAATAAATCTGATTAATGTTCTGAAAACTGAAACACCTTCAGCACAAGCTCTGGCTCTTTCCAAAACAAACAGCAGTGACCTCATCCATGGCCAACAGTCAGCAAATGCATTTACTCCAAAATTTGGTGTCTTGAATTTTTAAAATTGAAAATAGAAATACCTTCTGGGCAGAAGCTTGGTATACCAATTATCTTATTTAAAAAAATCTTCCTAACAGAAAAGCAAACTTTTGTCAGTAAAATGAAACTTGAAAGTTTGTATTCTGCCTTGATTTCCTTTATGAGATACTCTGGCAATCCTAAGCAATTTTTTTTTCTAAGATAGAAAAAGGAAAGGAAATTTGAAACCCATGAGTTTTTCCTAGGAACTCTTCAAATAGCTAATTTTATGTTTATTGGAGTTAGCGCTCATTTCTACCTACCTGGTTTTATATAAATTAAGCACCTTTTTAGAAAAATTATTATAAAATCAGCTGAACTGTTTTCTTCTAATAGAAAGAGATCTCCCACTTAACCTAAGTTCTATTTAAAATGATGATTTCAGTGATTCTAATTTTTATGATTATTCTGTTCATCCTTCTTTTTTAATAGCTGTATTAATAGCACAACCAGTGGTAATAAGGACAAGGTCAAGGGTTCAATCTCTATACAGGCCAGTTAGCTTCACAAAGAGAAAAACATGTTATGTCACTGACATATACCATCTGTTAAAAGGGAGATGGTGTAAATTTGGAAGGATAGTTTACCGTATCTAATCTCCTCTTTAAAAAAACCCTCAAAACAAACATAAAGCAAAGAGGGAAAAAAGAGGCAATCAGGATCATGATGGAACTGGAAACCATGCAATTTGGGAAAGTTTTTGATGGAACTGGGGATATTTATCCTAAGGAAGAAGAGAATTGGGGGCACCAACGAGAGAGAAGTCTTACAGCATTTGGAGGACGGCACATAAATACTAAAGAAAACTTATTTTGTTTGGCCTCAGGAAGTAAAAGTAAAAACAATGGGTAAAAAGTCAGATCACGGCATGATTTAGGAAGGACGTCCAAAAAATTCCAAAGTGGGATCAGCTGCCTTGATAGGTAGTGAGTTCTTCATCCATGAAGATCTTCTGACAGAGGCTACAAGACCACTGGAATCTGAATGACATAGAAGGACTCTCTTCTGAGCCATGAGTTAGAGGATCCTTCAAACCATAAGAAGCTAGAATTCTTTCTTTTATTTTTTTTAAAAAACCCTAACCTTCTGTCTTAGAATCGACACCAAGTATTGGTTTGTGTAATTAGAATTTTGTACCTTTGAACTACATTTCCCAGCATTCCTTTTTCATCGCCACAGTTGCATCCTTATGTTTTTTAGATAAAAGTTTCTGTAACTTTGCCCTCTCTCTTCTCCCGCTTTTCGTGGTCCGGAAAACTGTTCTTTTTACAGGCTATCACTTTCCTCTACTTTAAGTGACTATTAATAAAACTTATAAATATAAATATATTTATATTATATATATATTATATTATATATTATATAAAATATAAGATTTGGAGTAGTGGATGTTAATTTTTAATCTTATAGGTTCCAAGACAGAAGAGTGGTAAGGGCTTGGCAATGGGGGTTAAGTGACTTGCCCAGGGTCACACAGCTAGGAAGTGTCTCAGGCCATATTTGAACCCAGGTCCTCCCATCTCTAGGCCTGGTTCTCAATCCCCTGAGCCACCCAGCTGTCCCCAAGAAATTATTCTATTCTATTTTATATCTATAAAAATCTATTCTGTCTAAAAGAATAATTTATAAAAATCTAAAAATTGCAAAGTCAAGGGCAAATGGGGAAATGTGGGTGGGGACGTTACCATTTTACTTCTTATGTAGTATCTGCTTATTCCTGAAGACAAATATAGCACTTGTTAGTACAAGGCCTAAGTGCATAAATGTTTAAAATGTCCATGGATACAATGATCTCCATATATACAAAACCAGGTTTTAGTATATGATTAGAGATTTATAACCAATAAGCATATCCCTAAAATTAGATAAACTAGAAACAATATTAATTAAATTACATTAAAAATTAAATAGAAATTAAATCATATTTAATAAATTAAACAGACAAACAAATAAATAATTGAAGCTAATCTAGGATTGGCAAACTATGGCCCACAGGTCAAATCTGGCCCACTGATTGCTTTTTTTTTTTTTAAACTCTTACCTTCTGTTTTGGAGTCAATGACTCCAAGGCAGAAGAGTGGTAAGGGTAGGCAATGGGGGTCAAGTGACTTGCCCAGGGTCACACAGCTGGGAAGTGTCTGAGGCCAGATTTGAACCTAGGACCTCCCGTCTCCAGGTCTGGCTCTCAATGCACTGAGCTACTCAGCTGCCCCCTGACTACTTTTTTTTTTTAATGTGTCCCATGTGCTAGCAATGGCTTTACCTTTTAAAATAGTCTAAATGCTTTCATTGTAAAAAGCAAAACTAATTCTTAGACCAAAGACTGTAAGAAGATAATCAATGGGCCAGATTTGGCCTATGGTCCCTAGAGTGCTGATTTCTGAAATTCTAAGCATTTCATGGTACACAGAGGAAAGTTAAGAACTCAATTGGAAAGTGATTTTCCCAAGGACACATAGCTAAGTTGGTGTTATGCCAGGCCAAGCTAAGACTAGAACCTGAGTGTCCTTATTCCTAGACCAATGCCTTTCTCACAATTATCCTTTAAAAGTATTGCTAGAAATTTTAATGCTTTGGATGGAGAGATCATATACATGTCTCACTATCACATTTACTTTGGAGCCACAGCTAAATAATTTGGTTTTCCTCAAGGAGGAGGGAATTCAATTCAAAACTGTCAATTCAAAAAGTCAATTCAAAAAAATTCCACAGTAATTTTCTGCTGAAAACTATACGTAGTTTTTTTTTTTCCAGTGGTAAAGTGCAATGGTGAAGCCAGCTATGGGTCACAGGGATCACAGCATCATAGATTTAAAGCTGGGAAGGACCTCAAAGGCCATCTAGTCCAACCCCTTCCATTTACACGAGGAGCTTGTGCTACAGTGACTTGTCAGAGGCAGGATTCGAACTTGGGTTCTCTAATGCCCAGTCTAAGGTGTTTTTCCATTGCCTCTCTCACCCTGAGAACAATGGATTTCCAAATCTCCGTGCATTTAGTGACATCAAGATACTTGGCATCATGTCAGCAAGATGTCTAGAACGTAGATGGGATTTACACTTTTAGGAACATGGGCTGGTTTAGTATACCCAGACCTAGTCCTGGTTACTGTTGAAGGCAGTATAACGTCAGAGAAACTGAGTGAGAATTTGTTGGTTCCTGCAGAATTTTTCCCTGCCTATAAGCAGCTTCTCAGTACATCCTAATAAATTCCATAAGGAAATGACTTACCATTTTACAACCATAAATAATGACTCTCAGACTGGAATAATACCCATTAACATTTTAATATTTTATCTGTCCCTTTTTATAGTCTAGATTCCAACTGGACCGATGTTTCTGGACTGTCTGATTTTCACTTCTTGCCACAAGGCATGAGCCTGATAACTTGCTTTATCCAAAAGAAAAGGAGACAAGAGTGAAAGCTTGATCTCCATTTCCTTGTCTGTAAAATGAGAAAGCCAGAACTAGATAACTTTTTTTAAAGTTAATTTAATGAATTAATTAATTAATTTAGAATATTTTTCCATGGTTACATGATTCATGTTCTTTCCCTCCTCTCCTCCCACCTCACCTCCAGTAGCCAACGAGCAATTCCACTGGGTTTTACATGTGTCATTGATCAAGACCTGTTTCCATATTATTAATATTTGCACTTAAAATGATCATTTAGAGTCTACACCCCCAATCATATCCCCATCAAACCATGTGATCAAGCAGTTGTTTTTCTTCTGTATTTCTACTTCCACAAGAACTAGATAACTTTTTAAGTCCCTTTCAGTTCTAAATCTATGATCCTACAAATTGGGAAGGCCGAGAGAAGGAAGTCCAGGAAAAGCTTCACATAAATGTGGCTTCTAAGCTTTGAGGAAAGGTAAATATTCTGAGTTATGGGAATGAAGAAAAGCATTCCAAACAAGGGGGACAGGCTATGCAAAGGTAAGGAGATTAAAATGGAAGATTGTGTCCTGTAGACAATTAATAGATCAGAAAGGAGAGGGTAAGAAGAGAAGTAATGTGAAATAAAACTATTAGGGTTGGTGGCACTCAGATGGGGGAGTAGAGGGAAAGACTTTAAACAATAGGCTGAAGAATATACATTTTATCTTAAAATAAGGAACAGTGAACAATTAGGGGGCAGAATATGAACAAGTTCAGACCAATGCATTAAGAATATTATTTTGGCAGTTCTGTGGAAAATGATTTGAAGACACTTAAGACTAGAAGCCAGGAAACCAATTAAGTGGCTATTTTAATAAACCAGGTCAGAGGTGATAAAAGTTCAGAACAGAGTAGATGCCAAGCAAATGGAGAGAAGGAGATGGATGAGAGTGGTAATGGGGAGATAGAATCAATAAAATTTGGCAAATGATTGGACATGGGGAATGAGGAGAGGAAAACTCCAAGATTTGGATGGCATCCTTTCCCCACAGATAGAGAGAAGTCTGAAAGAGGGACATGATATAAAGGAAAAAATACCAGGTTAGAAGACCTGACTCAAATTGTGCTGATTTAAAAAAAATTCAAAATTTACCATATTGTGAATATGTATACTTACTTTTTTATTTTTAATATATTTTATATACCTTATATTTATATGAATTTATAACATAGAATATATTTCTATAAAGCATTTATATTTGTAATACATAAATATTTATGTTTATTTTATAATATATATTATAAATTATTTAACCCCTCTGGTCTCAGAGGTCAGTCTCACCTTAAAGACCCTCCTAGCTCTAAGTCTATGTTCCTCCAATGCAGGTATGTAAGAGTTTTTGAAGAAAGAAGATACATCCTGAGGGAGCTGTAAAGGGTTGAACTGGTTCCATCCAAGCAAGAGGACTTCTCTCAGAGACCTGAAGGTAGCACCTCTTCTTAATATGACAGGTCTTCCATTCACTTCCCCAAAGGGGTTGCCATTTACAATTTTCCTTTAATTTGAAGGCTTTCTTTCCCACTGTGTCTCCTAACCTCATTTTCCTTTCCAGAGGGACAAATAGCAGCCAGAACCTTTGATCCTTGTTTATGGATCCTTGTTTCTATTTGATTTTGACACCACTGATTTGACCAAACCCCCTTATTTTACAGATGAGGAAATTGAAGTCCAAAGAGGTAAAGTCATTCGATTAAAATCACACAGATAGCCAATAGGGGAACTTGGATTTAAACCCAGAACTTCTTATTCCAAATCCCAAAGTCTTCACTGTATTGCCTTGCTGTCCAACTAACCGCAAGATCCAAGGATAATCCATGCAGTGTTCCTTGGGAGCTGAGTCCCCCTTAGGATGCTGTTAACTCTGTATCCCAGAATCTCAGAGATGGAAAAGAACCTAAGAAGATTTTCTAGGGATGCCCTCCCATTTTAAGGATTAGGAAGCTGAAAACAGAAAGATTAATTGACTTGTACAAAGTCACACATCAACTTAGTATCAGAGCCACAACAGGACTCCAGGCCACCTGACTAGCAATTCAATACACATTCTACTAAAGAACAAGACTTTATCCAGTCCATGTGAAGTTTGTGGACCTTCACTTGTTTTATGACCTGGTTTTTATTCTATCTGGGTCATGGATTATATAAACCTCTTGCTTCCATCTTACTCCTCTCTTGTGACTAACTTTCACAGTTCTATGTGTTGGATTAGCTCTTCCATTGAATGAGAAGAACATAAAAGAACAGTCAACTATAAACAGTTCATACTTAATCTAGTAGAAGATTTAATGGAAGAAAGAACAGGCTTGGGTCTAGGGACAAAGTGTTAATTTTTATTATCTATATTATTTATCATTTCCCTTTGTTAGTCCAAGTGATTGAGATAAATAGGTTGATAGATAAATAGAACATTTATTAAGCACTGATTATATACTAGGCACTGTGCCAAGTGCTCGAAATAAAAATACCAGCCCCCAAAAAGGAGTTTCCCTCATGAACTGATACTTTGAAAGTAGAAGAAGGTTGAAACCACAAGTCTTTTTATGAAGCCCATGCTGACCACCAAGCCTATGATAAACTCTCCCTATTCTAAATTCCTGGGGCACTATCTCTACTGCTTTTTTATATTATTAAGCACCTTTTTACCTGTTCTTATCTCTATTATAGACTCTAAGCTATTTTAGAGCAGGGGCCATTAAAAATATACATCCTGGGGCAGCTGGGTAGCTCAGTGGAGTGAGAGTCAGGCCTAGAGACAGGAGGTCCTAGGTTCAAACCCGGCCTCAGCCACTTCCCAGCTGTGTGACCCTGGGCAAGTCACTTGACCCCCATTGCCCACCCTTACCAATCTTCCACCTCTGAGACAATACACCGAAGTACAAGGGTTTAAAAAAAAATATAAATATACATCCTATGAGATTTAAAGTCAATATCCAAAATCTCCAAAATATTATATTTAACAAGATGTATTAGTAATAATTTGAAGGAAAATAAAATAAAAAGGTAGAATAAAAAGCCAGCTTTCTCAGCCACCAATGGGGGGGGGGGGAAGAAGAGAGAGGGCATGGCTTAAGGCAAACTTATAAACAACAAGTGAAGATGCAAACGTTGGGGAGCAGGGAAGGGGATGATGGGAGATGAAAAAGAATTCTGGGAGATGGAGTCCAAGGGTTCAAGATTTTTTCACTAATACAATCCTAACTTCTCCACTGAGAATGCTATGTCTTCCAAAAATGGTGCCATCCCTCAGCACATTACTGAACAACTCTTCTGGATATGCATTTAGAGCTCATTTATAAGAACTATTAGTCTATCAGCCCCATAAATTCATATCATGTGGACCTTACTGTGGACCTGAAAATGGTTTCACTGTGGACTTTAAAATGACCATATCTAAACTTTATTTAAGTTTATTAATATCAAAAACATGTAACTTAAATTCAAAAGGAATATAAGGCAGGACTCTGGATACTGGTTTTTATTTTCAAAATATAATTTTAAAAACTAATAAAATTAGAAGAAATTCCTCAGCATCATAAAAAAAGAACTGACTGTGGGCTCCTTTAAAAAATCAAATCTACTCTCAGACAATGAAAATTTGCCAACCCTGAAGATATTAAAAATAATGTTGCCACCACCTTTGCAGGCTGGACTCAGACCACAATTAGTAAAAATTCCCAATTTTTTTCAAATGAAACTAAGATTTGCTCAAAATCAAATAGCTGGGGTTTGAACCCTGAATATTCCCAAGTCCAGCCATTCCCCATTTTCCTCACTTTAGTTATCCTGATTCTTCTTCCCTCAAGATGATTAACTCACTCACTCCACTTGCATCTTCCTACTTCCTTTCCTCTTCTCATCACCACCTGTCATCTTTTTTTCTCCTTTGCTAAGGTCTACTAAGTAAGCATTTATTTAATTGTTTCTTATTTAGCCAAATTTAGGTGGAAAGGAGTGATGATTTGGGGGATACAGAGGGAATTAGGAAATGTTCCACACATTTCCTCTTCAATATAACATGGTATTGAATAGAGATGTGCCTAATTCAAGTCCTGGTGCCTGATCCTGAATTAAGATCCTGATGGATCTTGGCTGTGTGACTGAGTTAGCTACTTTTCAGTTGCCCTTAGCAACTCTCTAAAACTAAAAATCACTCATTAAAAGAAAAAAAGTAAACAAACTCTTACTTACTTTCTGTCTCAGAATCAGTTCTAAGGTATCAATTCCAAGGCAGAAGAGCAATAAGGGCCAGGCAACTGGGGTTAAGTTATTTGTCCAGAGTCTCAGAGCTAGGATGTATCAAGCCACATTTGAACCCAGGTTCCCATAACTCCAGGCTCTATTCACTGTGTGACCTTAGCTGTCCCACACATTTTCATTGGTTGTTTTCCCTCTAAAATGGAGGAGAAGGGGTAAAAATACAAGTCTAGAATTCCTTCCTCTCAAATTAATATAAAGAAGGTCTTTTTAATATAGACTTTCAAATCAGTTTCCTACGTGGATTTTTATCCCTAAAGTAAGGAATGAATAGAGTTAACCTGTCAAGGTAGTGGTTCTTCCCTGGCATGCAGTGACAGGTTCTTAACTAAGTATTTTGGGTAGATTTCAAAGGCCATGACTGTATTGGTAGGATAATATAAGTCTGAGTAAGAGCATGTGAGTAGGGGGCAGCTGGCTAGCTCAGTGGATTGAGAGTCAGGACTAGAGATGGGAGGTTCTAGGTTCAAATCCGGCCTCAAAAACTTCCCAGCTGTGTGACCCTGGGAAAGTCACTTGACCCCCATTGCCCACCTTTACCACTCTTCCACCTATGAACCAATACACAGAAGTTAAGGGTTAAAAAAAAACAAAAGAGCATGTGAGTTGCCCAAATCTTCATGCTCAGTGCCCATGTCCAGAGAAAAGGGATTTAAATATCTAAAGAGAAAAATAAAAACAATTTGTATTTGTCCTCATGCTAATAACAACTTGGAAACCATGGTTTCTGTTGAAATAATGACCCTCTGGGATCTCTGAATGTGGACAGCACCTTTCTTGGAGAAAGGGACAATAAATGAAGTTTATCTTCTCTCTGCATGAGTTGAGCCCAATTGGCAGGGAGTAGATACCCACAAAGGAGAAGATGCAGAAAAATGAAGACTGAGGGTAAGAGTAGAATAAAAGCACAAAGCATAATCTCTCTGGTGTGAGCCGTGGTTCTATGACTAAAATGACTGGGCCTGGAGTCAGGAAAACCTGAATTCAAATCCAGCCTTATACATTTTCTAGCTGTGTGACCTCTGATTGCCTGACAAAAGGATCCACTGAAGAAAAAAAAAAAAAAAAAGGCAAACCATTTTAGTACCCTGGCCAAGAAAATCCCACGGATCACCATGGGCCAAGGGGTCACGAATGAATAACCGACCGACAGGAATACAGTCTCTCCAACATCAAAACCCCACTTAGCTGGCTCCCGGCGAGGAGAGGAAATCATTAAGAACCATTTTCATAAGCTGTATATATTTTTTGCTTTGTTGTTTGAAAATGTTCAACCCAGGAAGAAGATGGGAAACATTCATATTTTAGTGATTTTTTAAAAATTTAAATTAGACAAAAAATGTTAGAGTTAAAAAAAAACTCGCTCTAGCCTTTGTCTAAATGAAATCTCATCTCCTCCCCTACCCCAAATTCTCAAAGCAAAGTCAGAAACCTACAGTTTTGCCCATTTATTCCACAGGAAATGCAGTATTTACTATAAGGGAAACTGCACAGATGGCCATAGCTTTATAAATGTTTGCACTTATCACATTCTGGATTATATATGGGGTGCGGGGGGTGGTTTAGCTGTCATTGGACTCAAGAAAACATTCTCATGCATGGATGTGCAGCATTACAATATCTTGCTAGAATAGAGGAGGATGGTCTCCACTCAAAAGATGTCTCCTCCTCGCCTGGAGTGCCCACGGCTCTGGGCCAGGAAAGCCCTGGAGTTCTGTAGCCTAAGCTTGGCTGGGATCCCCCCATAGCCTGCTAGAGCCTTTCCGTCCTGGCTCCCAGCCTCCCAGCCTCTCCTGGGGCTCAGCCCTGTCTGGGGGCTTCATTAAGCCTACCTGGAGGTGACCAAAAGTTTTCTGACTTTATTGTTATGGCTAACTGCATCAGGGAGGATTCAGTTAATCTGCTTGACAGCTTCTTTCAAGCCTGGAATACGACCAACAGACCTTGACTGGCTTTAATGGCGTGTAGGTCCTGCCTAAACTCGACTTGAAATGTCCTGGGGAAGGCAATAAGAAGTGACAGGGCTGCCTCTGGGAGCCTCGTGGCTTTTCCCTTAGACTTTGTGGACTTTTTTCAAGGGTGCCAAGGATAAATGGATGGATACCCAGAAAGAATATGAGGCTCTCTCTCCATATATATGGAGAGAGAGAAAGAGAGAGAGAGAAAGAGAGAAAGAGAGAGAGAGAGAGAGAGAGAGAGAGAAAGAGAGAGAGAGAGAGAGAGAGAGAGAGAGAGAGAGAGAAAGAGAGAGAGAGAGAGAGAGAGAGAGAGAGAGAGA
>NC_058131.1:628927084-628936008 GCF_016433145.1 Gracilinanus agilis
AGAGAGAGAGAGAGAGAGAGAGAGAGAGAGAAAGAGAGAGAGAGAGAGAGAGAGAGAGAGAGAGAGAAGAGAGAGAGAGAGAGTGAGAGAGATGTATAGATATATAGATAGATAGATAGATAGATAGGTAGATAGATAGATGGATAGATAGATGGTGTGTGTATGTATAAAAAGAAAACATTTAGATCTATAGATATGTGTATATGTATGGCTATATTAGACATATACGTGATGTTATATAATAATATAATATATAAATATAGACTGTGAGGTCACACAATATTATATAAAATATAACATGTGTATGGCTATGTTATATATAACAGTTTGTCATATAGCAATGAAATAGTGTATACATGTAATATTGTTATATATTATATATAACATGTATTTGACTATAAGGGATATTATATATCATATTGTATGAATATAATATATAATAGTATGTTATTTAACAATGTAATAATACATAAATATATAATATATCACACAATATAATATATAATACAGTATATGTGTATGGCCATGTTATATTTATAACATGTTATATACTCATGTAACATTATACACATATGCATTATTGCTGTTTTAAATATGTAATATAGCACATGTGGCTATATTATATGTAACATTATGTTATATGATATGTAATATGTACATATATAATATTGCCACATGATATTACATATAATATAGCATTGTGCATTGTTATATATCATTGTGCATTGTTATATATCATTATGTTATATAATAATGTAATTTTAAATATAAATATGATATATCATATTGTCATTTATAGTATAGCATATATGTATGACTATATTATATATAACATTATGCTACAATATAATTTAATGTTACATATAATATAGCAATGTGTATATATTGTTGTATAATGTCATATTACATATATAATATTGCTATCTAATATTATATATGCAATATAATCACACATGCAATATATATATATAGATACATATATGTGTTTATATAAATATTACTGTATATATATGTGTATATGAATAAACACATATATGTAATGTAAATAGTGAAGAGTGCCAAACATTGGATTCAGGAAGACCTAAGTCTTAATCCTTCCTTGGATACACTTAATAGTGTCCCTAGGTAAGTCATTTTACCTGTTTAAGTCCGAGCTTCTTTATCTATAAAATGGGGGTAATCAGTACCTACTTCACAACATTGCTACATGTATCCCAATAGATGCAGAGTTCTTTGCAGAACTTATAGCATTATATGAATGTCATCTATTCAAATTATAACTTATTCTTTATGCCTCTCTATATCCATATTTATATCTATATCTATATTGATATATTTTGGTCCAAACCTTTGATTTTAATGGTTTAAAAAATCTCCAGTGAGGAAACTGCCTCCACCCTTGGACAGTCACTGGCAATTGCCTGGGGCACTGGGTGTCTGAACGTGTGTGTGCACATGGGATGTGCATGTGTGTTACACTCACAATATGGGTCAGTGGAGAGAGCAAAGAGTTTAGTCAGGTAGACACAGGTTCAAACTGTACATTAGATACTTTCTGGCTGTGTAATCCTGAACAAATAGCTTAACTTCTCTGAGTCTCATTTTTTTCATCTGTAAAAGGATTGGGTTGAACTGGAAGACCTCTAAGATCTCCTCCAGCTTTACTTCTCTGCTACTTTTCTGCCACATCCTATTTCCTCAGCAATGAAAACTCTCATAGCAGCGAGAAGAAAACCGTGATTTTCTGAAGGTCAGGCCAGTGGAACACAAGCTGAGGGGGGTCCCAACAACCTGGAAAGGCTTCCCATATGGATCAGTGAGGTTTAACTGTTAACTAAGGACCAGACTAGCTATGCGTGAAGGGACTCACTAGAAATGTAGCTCCCAGGTAATAATTTTTAGGGGGAGGCCCCCCAAATTCATGAAAACTATCTACTGGGGTGTGGGTGGTGATATATGTATTTGTATCAATATTTATTTTTGTGTATATATTAATATATATTATATATATATACTCATAAATTTATATATAATTTTATATATTCTTAATTAAATTTATATATGTATACAAATATATAATATGAATAATAATACTTAATTCACATGTCTCAGGATTATTGTGCAAATATCAAACAAGCTATTGTATGTGAAAGTACAATTACAAAGTGCCATAGAAGGCACAGAGTGAATTATTTTTATTAATATATTTATATGCACATATGTTTTCGGGATGAGGATATCTAAATCTTAGATGTATGGGTATGTATGCTTCATCACAAAATAGTCAGAATGGACAGGGAGTTCAGATGCTTAAGGCAGGCATATATATATATATATAATTTTAATGCCTTTCATTTTCAGACTGCGTAATAGTTTAGAAAATACTTTCACATACATTAATTGACTTGATGCCCCCCACAACCTTGTGAGGCCTATGGAGTAAGAATTATTGTCCTCTTTTGACAGATAATGAAATTGAACTTGAGAGGTTAGATTACTTACTTAAGGCCACATGGCCAAAAATCCATTGCTTTCACCATTGCATTGTTCTGTATACGTGAGCGTTTGTAATTAAAAAGGAAAGCTATATTGGAGGTCAAAGAAACAATTCTGATGCTATGGCTTAGTGATCAGGAATTTCAAAGAGTTAACAGAAATAAATAACAACAACAACAAAAAAAAAATCCACAGCTTATGAAGTGGAGAAGTCATCCATGGACAGAAAGGATCATGACCATTTCAGTGGGGGGGGTCCTTATTTTTGATTTTGAGAGGGAAACTGATCAACCTTCCAAAAACAAAGATCAAAGTTAAATTCAGACAAAAGAAGAATCCTAAACAGCGACCTTGGCCCTTCCTGAGCAAAGTCTTTTTTTTTTTTTTTTTTAAGCGTGAAGGTAATAGGAATTGACAATTGAATTAAAAGCTTTTGTCTTTTAGCCACCAGTAAGAATTCAACTTTGTTATTGTATTTCACAGACTGCTTGACCATCCATCTGAAACAAGCCAGTGTCTTTGCTTCAAATTCAAGAAGCTAGATGACTATCCATCAAATAATGGGCCATTTTTGTCATATTAGAGCATCACAGAAGCCAAGGAAGAATGGGCAAAACAGATCTGATGTCTGTCCATGGCATTAGTCTTAAAACAAGTTATTCTACCATATGAGTAACTATCGTTGTTAGCTTTCCCCTAACCCTTGGATCCAATCAATTTCCAGGTTCTGAAGATTCTTCACTTTATGATGCTATCTTCCTTTCTCTCTATTTCCACAGCCATCACTCAGAAGCACAAATTTACAGAATTTGAGAGATGAAAGGAACTTCAGAGGCCATCTAGTCCAATCCATGCATTCAAGAAAATTTTATAACCTAACCAATTCCATTTGAAGACCTCCAAGAATTGGAATTCCACCACATGTAGGGGACAGCCGATTCCCTCCTTGAATATCTCTAATTGTTAGGAAGCTTTCCCTAAGATAGAGCCTGAATTTTCTTCTTTGAAATTTCCACCAACTGCTCCAAGTTTTGTCCTCTAGGGACAAAAGGAATACATCTAACCACTGTTCCACATGATAGTCCTTCAAATACTTGAAGAAAGCTATTGGATCACCCTGAGTCTTAGTCTTTTTTTTTTTTCTCCCAGACTAAATATGCCCATTTCTTTCAACCAGTACCCATATGACATGGTCTCAAGACTCTTCACCATTCTAGTTGCCCTTGTCTGGACAATCTTTGGTTTATCGATGTTTATCTTAAACTATGGTGTCCAGAACTTAACACCATCCTCCAGATAAAATTTCTGATGAGGACAGAATACAGTGGGATCATCGCTTCACCATTCCTGGAAGCTTTGTCCTTCTTCATGCAAGCCAAGACAAAATAAGCTTTTGTGGCTGCCACATTGTACATTTCTGATTCACATTAAACATGTAATCCCTTGAAATCCCCAGACCTTTTTCAGAACTACTTTCTTCTACAATTCCCTCACTCTACACTTAATAAGTTGCTTTTATTGTAGTCAATTACAAGACTTTAAATTTATCCCTATTGAACTTCATCTTATTAGATTTAGCCAAGTGCTCTAACCTGTAAGATCCTTTTGAATCATGACACTGACATCCAAGGTGTTGGCTATCCCTCACAATTATGGGTCACCTTCAGATCAATTCCTTTATCCAAGGAATTGATATGAATATTCAGCAATACAAGGCTAAGCAGATCCTCCTTGTCTCTAATCTCTCTCCTCCTCCCTTCCATTGTAAATACTACTATCAGATTTTTTTCCCAATCAAGCCACTGGTGGAACAATTTTATCTCCCTCCTCAAGAACTTGTAGCCACCTTCTAATTCCCCTCACATAAAGTACAAACTCATCAATGAAACATTCAAAGTCCTCTATTAACTGTCCAGTTGGTGCCACTACCAAACCCCAAACTTCATCTATCATTAATCCCAAAGCAGAATTTTCCCAAGAATTAAATATTTATTTCACTTGAGGCATACTAATTCTCTGAACCCCATTTAGTAAGCAACTATAACAGTTGTATATGTGGGAGAAGGCATGAGTTACTACATGACCCCAAACTCCCACTAGAACTGAGCATGACCCACTACGACATGTCTAGTATTGGAGTGTGCTTGTCATAGGAAGAATACTCCCCAGTGTTCTTCAGGACTTTACAGGATAAATATATATTTTTTTAAAAATCATAGAGGAATGGTAGCAGCTTTTATGAGTTGAGCTTGGTTCCACATAAACATTAGCTGTGTGGGCAGAAGCAAATATGGCCCTATTCATGATCGCAACTTGAAAAATAGTTATCAATTGCACTCAGATTAATATAGTGCAAAGCCAAAAATCTGTTCTCAGTAGAGAGTATCCTGACAATGGTGAAACATCTAGACTGTGGGGAAAGCAGCCCAAAGTTGGCAAAACAGCTTGACAGTGCCAGGAAAATGGAAAGAAACAAAAGGGTTAATGTGAGATGCTATTATTAGGCCCTCTCCCCCCTGGGTGTATCTCTCTTAAATTGGACAGCCCCAGAGACTTTGAATAAACTGTACTTCCTGCTGTTTGGATTACAGTGTGTTCATTCCATTAAGGTATCCATGGGAACTAAAAAAGAGGAGTGCTATGTCTGCGGGGCCTATTTGACATGGAAACATGACAATCAATTGGGTGCTACCATGATGACTTTAAAAGCCAGGGCTCTATTGGTGGCCTTGTGTTAAAATAAATCTCAGTGGACCAGCTACAGGACATGGAGGAATTGATCTCCAATGGCAAAACTAGATGGTATGATACAGAGTATTCTGTAACGCAATTCTGTATCACTGCTGTGATTAAATGCACTAAACGAACATCTTTCATTCATTTATTTCTTCATTCGTTTAGCAAAAATTTAAATGCCTACTATGTGTGAGGTTAATGTGAGCGGAGGAACAAAGATGAGATCCAGCTGAAAGAGGTTATTATATAAAAGGGGAATATAAGATGGACATACAGAAAAATATAGTCCACATTTAGAATATGGTGATAAGAAGAGTGCTTTGAGTTCAGATGAGGAAGAAATCCCTTCCATCTTAGGAAAACCCAGGAATTATTCTTAAAGAAGGTAGGATTTGAGGTAGACCTTCCCTGAATGCTTTGAAAGCTCAAAATGAATCTTCTAACCCTAATCGTTCCCTTCTCCCATATTCCACTCCCACTGTATTTCCCAAATGCCACCTACAAGGCAAGCATGCCAGTCTAACCAAAGCAGAAAGGGGCAGACAGGAGACAACATGCGCTGGGTGAGTCAAACTATTATTTGACCCTGATCTCTGCTCAGATGCCAGCAGAAACAACCCAGGGCTGAGACCAACTGCCCTGAGAACATCAGTCTCCCACCACCATCACTACTGCTCCAGGTTCAGCCCCTGTGGAGAAGGAGCCCATCATCCTCCCCCAAACCATTGCCAACTGGCCCCAAAAGCTCTGGGAATAGTGATGCTTCACCTCTCCCAACCACTGGTCCTGCTTCCAGCCCAGTTCTCCTGATGTTCATTTAAAGAAGTAAGTTCTTGGAAAAAGGACCAGCTATCTACCCACCTGCTGGCCATCTATCAGCTTTGGACAAGCAACCCAGAAGAGCAAAAGCAACAAGTTACCCTGATGGAGACAGGAGGCATCAGGGACTAGATGAGTCGGGTCACTGCCAGATCTTTGATCATTGATTGAATTCTGATTGTAACAATAATCACGTAGGACCCTGAGCCTTCCCAAAGGGGCTTGGACCCAGCATCCACCAGAACACTGACCGTGCTTCCTGGCAGGTCTCTGCAACTCTCATGATGGAGATGAGACCAGGAAAATGCTCCTCTAGTTGTTGTTGATCCTGACTCCTCAGTAACTACAGCTGCTAGAGAAGAGATAAGAAAGTGCTAGCCTCAAAGTCCTTGGAACTGTCAAATGGTTCGGCATCAGAAAGGGGTATGATTTTATTCTGGGAAATACTACTAAAGAAGAAGTATGATCAAGGACCAAAGGAACGTAGACCCACTAGAATGGGAGAGGCTGTTTTCCCTTTTCCTAACCCAAGTGCTTAGGGCAGTGTCAAGCATAAGTCAACACTTAAATGCTTATTGAGCGACTTGACTTAACTTTCCATGGGATGTGCAACTAAAACCTATAAATATTATCTCTTCTATGAAATTGTAAATTTTTTGACAGCAGGGATTGTCTCCACTTTTCTGTGTATTTCTCCAAAGCTTGTCACACTGTTTTGTGCTCTGAACGTAAGAAATCACCATAATTGACTAAACAGAAATTGGATCCTTTTATTTGTCAATCTTGAGAGGTCAAGGGATAGAGGCATGGTTGTTTTCCCACTTTGGGTCTATGGAGTGATGACAGAATAAGGGAAACAATGAGATAAAGGGCAAAAAGCAGGTATTGGATCACAGACTTGAATTTGGAAGAGATTTCAAAGGCCATCAGAGTAGTCCATGTAAGAGGGGATAACAGCCCAGACTAGGAGGTTGTTTTGAGAGTTAACAGACCAAGAAGTGGAGGTGAAAGATGCTAAGGAGATTTAATTGACAGAAATTAGCAACAGATTAGAATGGAATAAGTGAGAGAAAGATACAATGTGACTTCTAGATTATGAACCTGTATGACTAGAAGAATGTTGGTGACCTTAATGGAAGTTTAAAAAAAAGTGAAAAGGGTTGGCTTTAGGGGGAAAGTCAGTTCTGTCTGGGAACACGTCAAGTTTGAGATGTCTACAGGAATTGTAAATGGTGATAGTCAGTAGGCAGAGATGGGAGACTAGGGCTCAGGAGAGAGTAGAAGGACTAGCCAGATGAGAAGATTTAGGAATTTCCTACATAGAGAAGCACTAATGTGTCATGGATGAACTGTTGGACTTGGTTCAAATTTTGCTCTTGAAAACTACTAGCTATTTGAGTCTGTGTGAGTTAGGCTCAGTCCCTTATTTGTAAAATGATTGGATTGTATTTGATAGTCTCTAAGGTCTCTTCCAATTCTAAACTCTCTGTTTCTGTCAGTCTCTCTCTTCTCTCTCTCTCTGCGGCTCTCTTCCTTTGTCTTTCTCTCTCTCTATCTTTCTTCCTTCTCTCTCTGTCTCTCTTCCTTCTCTCTCTGCCTCTCTTCCTTTGTCTCCTGTCTCTCTTTCTCTCTCTCTGCCTCTCTTCCTTTCTCTCTCTCTGTCTCTCTTCCTTTCTCTCTCTCTGTCTCTCTTCCTTTCTCTCTCTCTGTCTCTTTCTGTCTCTGTCTCTCTCCCTCTCTCCCTCCCTTCTCTCCTTCCTCCTACCCTCCCCCTCTCTCTAGACATGCAAGCATACATACAGGGTGTTCCAAAAGCTTTACTGCAGTTTTAAATGATTAAATATAGCATATGTATGTGTATAGATAATGTACAAGATGTCCTGAAAATTTTAGTGTAGGATTTAAGATTTAAGAGCTTAATGAGGGGGCAGCTGGGTAGCTCAGTGGAGTGAGAGTCAGGCCTAGAGACAGGAGGTCCTAGGTTCAAACCCGGCCTCAGCCACTTCCCAGCTGTGTGACCCTGGGCAAGTCACTTGACCCCCATTGCCCACCCTTACCAATCTTCCACCTATGAGACAATGCACCGAAGTACAAGGGTTTAAAAAAAAAAAAAAAAAAAGAAAAGAAAAAAAAAAAAGAGCTTAATGGTTAGCTTAGTGCTTTATAGTCTGGTATTACTATAAGGATAAATGAGATAACAATTTGTGCTTTATCATCCTTATGATGACCAAACACTTACAATATTCTTGTATGATAGGATTTGATTAGTAAAATACTGGACTATTACACCTAGTTTTAGACCTCATTTTAATTCAATGCTGGAGTGTCAGCTTTAATAGTTTAAAACTGTACTAGGTGGCACTGTGGATAGAGTGCTGGGTCTGGAGACAGGAAGATCTGAGTTCAAATCCAGACTCAGACACTTTGTAGCTGTGTGGCCTGGGCAAGTTGTTTAAATCCTGCTTGCCTCAGTTTCTTCATTGATAAAATGAGTTAGAGAAGGAGATAGCAAAACACTTCAGTGTCTTCACCAAAAAAACAAACAAATGGGATCACAAAGAGTAAGGTATTACTGAACAATGACAGCGAGTTTTAGAATATAATATGTCTATACATGTATATGTATACAGAGACCCAGAAAGAGAGAGACAGCAAAGGGAGGTGGAGAGGGGGGGAGAGGTGAAGGAGAGGGAAAGAGAGAAGGGGAGGAGAGGGAGAGGGGGAGAAAGAGAGAAAACAGAGAGAGAAACAGAGAGAGAGGGAGGAGAGGGAAAGAGAGAGGGGGAAGGAAAGGGAGAAAGAGGGAGAGAGGGAAGGAGAAGGTGGAGGGAGAGGGAAAGACAGAGAGGGAGAGAGAGGGGGAGGAAAGGGAG